>NC_092872.1:245815007-246050007 GCF_028372415.1 Notamacropus eugenii | reverse complement strand
AAGAAATGGGTTCAGATCCTTGCTCTGCCACCAGCTGTGTGAACTTGTCACATTTCTCTCGGTTTCTTCATCTCTAAAATGGGAAAAATAATTTTCATATAATCAACCTGTAGAGGAGCATTAGAGGGATGTGAGGAAAGAATTTTATGAATCTTGAGTTTTATACACATTTGAGCTACTATTTGTGAGAGGTTTTTTGGGGGGAGGATAGTGATTTTAAATGGATTTTTATGTTTCAGAGTTGTCTTTAGTTTGCCTGAAAAGAAGACAACACCTGCTGTTCTTGGGAGCAGTATTTGCTATATATTTCAAGGCATAAACACCAAGGAAACACTTGTAAGTATAGCACCCGGTTTGGTTTTTCCGACACACACACGTGCGCACACACACACACACACGCACACACACACAGAGTGAAAAGCTATGCCTTATTTGGGTCTTTGAAGAAGACATATTTGTTGGATACCAAGACCCTATGTGGGACCCTGGAAAGAGTCATTATGAGAGGATTTTCTAAACAGTGTGAACTCATTCTTACCCCATAGACCAAAGCCCTTTTTTCACATGGGACAGTTGAAACCTCACAACAAACTCTTGGAAGGTTTTCAGAAATCAAGGCTCAATTCCAACTGAAGAGTGCATTTATAGTATAGCAGGAAGAGAAAAAGCAAAAATGGCCGTGAGCCCCCGACTCAGAACATTGCCTCTTTCTTTGAATCCCTCAAAAACACTCTATGTCCCTTCTATACAGCTAGAGATTTAAAACTGTGTTGCAATAATAATTATAGGAACCATTTAGACAGCACTGCAAACTTTGCAAAAGTCCTTTATTTATCTTATCTGATTTGTGAGTTGGTACTATTGTTTGTTCCCATTTTATAGATGAGAAACTGAGGCCAAGAGAGATTAAATGACCTGCCCAGGATCCCATGACAAGAATGGACCAGGAAGTAAGTGAAGGAAGGGAAATCATGGAGAGAGTCCTGATGTTACAGATGTTCATGTACATAACTAATCCCCTATTCTTCTATTTTCATAGAGCACTTTAGACCTGACCTTATATTCCATAGCATTCCATACATTTTAAACAAATTCATGAAAATTTAAAAAAAAGAGAGAACAAAACAACCTCATCTCTTCACTAGGATTTCGTCTGAAACCGAACACAGACTTCTCAAATAACTACAATAAGGACCTATGTATTTCACATCCTTGAACTTTTCCTTGGCCCAGGATTATGTATTCAACAATTCAACAGGGAGGAAGGGAAAGAAATAAACATTTATATATCACCTGCTGTTGCCAGGCATTATGTTAAGTGCTTTACAAATATTATCTCATTTTATCATCCCAAAAACCTTGAGTGGAAGGTGCTATTATTATCCCCCTTGTACAGTTGAGGAAACTGAGGTAGAGGTTAAGTGACTTGCTCAGGTTCACAGAACCAGTGTCTGTTGGCAGATTTGAACTTAGATCTTCCTGATTCCAGGCCCAGAACTCTATCTATTGTAACACATAGCTGTTTCGAGTCATGTGTGTGTCATTCTTTATCACAACTTGTTCCCTGATACAAAAATTTATCTTTCTAACAATAATATTTCCCTTTTGATAGCATATGGATACAAATCATGGTGTTCCTCAATTAGCACAATGATCAAAAGCATAGTTGACCGATAGAGATATGGAAAAGAAAGAAACAAACATGGTGGGAGAGATAGGAAATATGAGCATTAAGCAGAGAGTTAATGTGTAAAGAGGTGAAAAAGAAGTGGATTCAAGTCATCCTTAAGGTTACGTTTGAATATAAAAGGAAGAGGGTCAGTCATGTGATGACAGCCATGGCTAATAACCTCAGACCTGCATTGGCACCCACAAACTTGGGTGGCCTCAAGGAAGGTGTCCACCAGTTTAAGCACATACTCTGTGGAGGATTTATGGGAGAAATTGAATGAGAACCACACAGGATGAGAAGACTTTGAATATGCTGAATTTACAAGTAAAATCCAAGGTTTGTCAAGACAGTGGTGTGGTGCATAGGGTACTGGATCTGGAGTCAGGAGATCTGGATTCAAATCCTGCCTTAAACATTTACTAGCTGTGTGACCATGGACAAAGTACATAACTTGTCTGTTCCACACCTTCCATACCTATAAAATAAGAGAACTGGATTCAATTCCCTCTGTGATTCCTTTTATTTCTAAATATATGATTTTATGAGTCTTTGCCCAGATCCACCAATTGCTAATGCAATTTTTTCCTAAGGTCACCTTTAATCTACCTGAAGCTTCAAGAAGCTGTAGTAGCCACACCTTAGTAAAACTGTCTTGGCAGACAAACTAAGCCATGTTGAGGGCAACCAACAGGGCTGAAAACCATCAGCAAGTTAGGGGGAAGTCTATCCCAAGCATGTGAAGACTTCCACCTGAGGAAAGGGTGGATGAGAACAATTTCTTTTAGTGGTTATGAAGTCCTCTATGGAGGACTTAGAGACTGGTTTGACATCAAAACCACCAAGGTCGTCCACTACATTGTGGGCCACTGCCAGTCATCTTGAGTTTTAACCTGCCACTGAACTTTGTTTACTCCAGAAGAGAGAGTGAGGCTGGTGACTTTATGCAACTCTGCCTCACTGATATCTAATTCATGAGCAAGTCAAGATATCACTCCGTGGCATGACCCGTCCTCTTCAAAACTGAAGAGCAAACAGCACCTTTGTATGTATTCTATATATATGTTGCTTCTCCAATGTGAACGCAAGTTTCTTAAAAAAAAATAAGTATTGTAGCACTCTTTGTATTTGTATCTTGACTGCCTAACACAGTGCCTGATGCATTGTAGGTGCTTAATCAGTGCTTTTTGATTGATACTTGTATTTCTTTGTGTCTACGACATCTATCAGAGTGAGTCAAGAGCTCAAAGTGAGAAAAAAGCCTGAATTCTTGGAGACGTATTGTCTGTGTGAATTTGGGAAAGTCACTTTACTCTCCATTTTTTCTTTATCCATAAGTTTTTCATCTATTCATAAGTCTGATAAATAATATGTTCTATATTCTTCTAATCTTTTTTGCAATATCTCCTTTTATATCTAGCTAATCTCTCTTGATATCTGGGTATCCATTTTGACCTCATCTTGCTAAATGATGTAAGATATTAGTCTATGCCCAGTTTCCGCCACCCTGCTTTTCAGTTTCAATAATATTACATTAGAAATATTTTGTACAAATAAAATAAACTATCCAAGATTAGAAGGAAAGCAGAAAACTGGAGAAAATTTTATAGACAATTTAATCAGATAAAGGTCTCATTAAAAAAATATAAAGAACTTTGTCAAATCCATAAGAATATGAGTTATTCCCCAATTGATAAGTGGTCAAAGGATATGAACAGGAAGTTTTCCAAAGAAGAAATCAAAACAAATTATAGTCATATGAAAAAATACTCTAAGTAATTGTTGATTAGATAAATGCAAATTAAAACTATCTTGAGATATCATTTTACACATTCTAGACTGACTAAGATGATTTGAAGGGGAAAGCAGAAAATGTTGGAGGGAAGTGAAAAAACTGGGACACTAATTCATTGTTGCTGGAGTTGTGAACTGATCCAGACGTTTTAGAAAGCAGTCTGGAACTATGCCCAACTAAACTATTTAAACTACTTATACCCTTTGACCCAGGAATACCACTACTAGCCCTATTGTCAAAGATGATTAGGGAAGGAAAAGGACTTATATGTTCTAAATTGTTTATAGAAGCTTTCTTTGTGGTAACAAATTGCAGAGACAGAAATTGCAGAGATGCTCATTAATTGGGCAATAGCTAAATAAGTTGTGGTATATGATTGTGATGGAATACTATTGAGCTATAAGAAATGATAAGTTCAATGAGCTTAAGAAAATATAGATGCAAAAATAATGAGGAAAACTAAAGAGAACATTGTATACTGTAACAGTAAAATGTTTAGGGAAGATTTTGAATGAATGTTATTTTGTCTATTATAAATATCCAAGTTAATTATAAAAGACATATGAGGAAAGACAGTACCTGCATCCAAAGAAGGAAATGATAACCAGAAGTATATGTAGAATAATTTTACATATACATATATGTACATACATTCTTATTGATATCTAATTGTGGTTATCTCTAGGATTGGAGAGATGGAAGAAAAAAGAAATTTACATGATGTCTGTTGCATATTTAAAAGGAACATCAAGTTATACATAGTGGGTTTGCAGTTTCATGTGCAATCCTCTTTTTCATATTATGCTGTTATGGAAATGCTTGTTTTATTCCATAAATTTAAAAGAAAATAAAAAAGAAAAGAAAGTCAACCACTCAATGCTCTAGACAACTCTCTACGACTATCAAAACTGCAAAGAAGGTGCTGACTTACATTGATCTTACTTCACTATCCTATACCAATGAAATTACAGTCTGAATCTTTTCCCCTATTTGTATGCAATATTTTTATGGGGCGTGTGGCCAGATCTCTATGATCTGGAAAAGTGGAGAAAGGAGGAGCCTTGGTCTTCCCTCCTGACTCCAGAATTCTTTCTCCCCCATGCCTCAGCAGCCTCCTCACCTTGGAAGCTCCCTCTCACCCTGTGGTTTTCTCATCCTGTATGATCTCTCTGCCCCTGCAGCCCCTTCCGTGGTTAGTCAGTCCCACTTGAAACCTCTATTGTAAGAAAGGGCTCAGGTTAGCCACATTCCCTGCTTCATTCCTCTCTGGGCTCTGCTCCTGACTCTCGAGAATTCTTTCTTCATGATACCCTCATGTGGGCATTTCTCTCTCCTCTCTTGCTACTCCTCACTTTCCAGCATCCTTTTTCTGTGATGTCTTCCCCCATTGGAATGCAAGTTCTTTTAAGGAACATTTATTTTTGCTTCTGTTTGTATTGTCTGCCCTTAACATGGCATGTGGCACTTCGTAAGTACTTAATATTTCCTTGTTTACATGATTTGACTTGCTGACTGGACTTGTTCTCCTCAATTGTCACCAAATGTTAGCAACTGCTGGTTAAACCTGGTCTCAGCTACAGGATGCTCCTCTGCAAGCACCTGCCTTCTCTCTTCTGGCTCTCTGCCCCTGTATATGATACCCTCAAGGTCACTGAAACCCAAATGTCAGTTAACAAACCAGTTTTCCTAAAAATGCTAGTTTCTGGTTTCTGTGATCCTCTTAAAAATAAAGCATTAATAATTCAATGTCACTTTGATCTTATTTTAGGTACAATATCAGCAACCAAAGTCTCTGTGATCCTAGGTTTCAGCAGTCCAAGGGTACATAGACACATGATAACTCACCTTTATGTACCCTTTAGAAAAAGTACAGAAAAAGTCACAGATGGGCTAAGCAACAGGAGCTCCTCTATCCTTCCAGAGTGTTTGCTTGAGAGGACAATATGAAAGAAGGATGATGGTGGGAGACCAATGGGTTTGGGGAGAATGTGTGGAAGTAGTGGAGCTCATTCTAATACATCCTTCATCTTATTTACTCTTGTAGAGTCATGCTTTCCCTAGGTAGGTCAGCATTTTCAGTCTGCAAAACATGGAAGGAAACCAGGAAGTTTTAG
Organism: Notamacropus eugenii; assembly: GCF_028372415.1. NCBI lineage: Eukaryota > Metazoa > Chordata > Mammalia > Diprotodontia > Macropodidae > Notamacropus > Notamacropus eugenii. Next base: position 246,044,429 of record NC_092872.1, on the reverse strand, counting down.
ATACTGTTTTTGTTCAGTCATACCTGACTCTTTGTGACCCCATTTTGGGTTTTCTTGTCAAAGACAATGCTGGAGTGATTATCTATTTCCTTCTCCAGATCATTTTATTTTTTTTCTTTTCTTAATGTTTATTTATTTATTTTAAATTTCAACATTCATGTCCACAAAATTTTGAGTTCTAAATTTTCTCTCCGTCTCTCCTCTCCCCCTGCCCCAAAACACCATGCATTTTGATTACCCCTTCCCCAAATCTGCCCTCCCTTCTATCATACCCCTCCCTTCCCTTATTCTCATCTTCTCTCTTTTCTTGTAGGGCAAGATAGATTTCTATACTCCATTACCTGTATTTCTTATTGCATGCAAAAACAATTCTCAACATTTGTTCCTAAAACTTTGAGTACCAACTTCTCTCCCTTCCTCCCTCCCCACCCATCTCCACTGAGAAGGCAAGCAATTCAATATAGGCTATATTTGTGTAGCTTTGCAAAAGACTTCCATACTAGTCATGTTGTGTAAGACTAACTATATTTCCCTCCATCCCATCCTGCCCCCCATTTATTCTATTCTCTCTGTTGACCTGGTCCCTCCACAAAAGTCTTTATTTCTAATTACTCCCTCCTCCCATTTGCCCTCCCTTCTATCATCCCCACACCCCACTTATCCCCTTCTCCCCTACTTTTCTATAGTTTAAGATAGATTGTCATACCAAATTGAGTGTGCATGTTATTCTCTCTTTAAGTCAAATGTAATGAGACTAAGCTTCACTTTTTCCCTCTCACCTCCTACATTTCCCCCCTCATTGAAAAGGCTTTGTCTTGCCTTTTTTATGAGAGATAGTTTGCCCCATTCCATTTCTTCCTTTCTCCTCCCAATATATTACTCTCTCATCCCTTAATTTCATTTTTTTAGATATCATCCCTTCCTATTCAACTCACCCTGTGCTCGCTCTCTCTCTCTCTCTCTCTCTCTCTCTCTCTCTCTCTCTCTCTCTCTCTCTCTCCTTACAAATATTATATGTGCATATAGGAATGTAAACAGTTCAACTTTAGTAAGTCCCTTAGGATTTCTCTTTCCTGTTTACCTTTTCATGCTTCTCTTGACTCTTGTGCTTGAAAGTTAAATTTTCTATTCAGCTCTGATCTTTTCATCAAGAATGCTTTAAAGTCCTCTATTTCATTGAGTGATCATTTTTCCCCTTAAAGTATTATACTCAGTTTTGCTGGGCAGGTGATTCTCAGTTTTAATACTAATTCCTTTGATTTCAGGAATATCATATTCCAGGCTCTTTGATCCCTTAAGGTAGAAGCTGTCAGATCTTGTGTTATTCTGATTGTATTTCCACAATACTCGAATTGTTTCTTTTTAGCTGCTTGCAACATTTCCTCCTTGACCTGGGAACTCTGGAATTTGGATACAATATTCCTAGGACTTTTTCTTTTTGGATCTCTTTCAGGAGGTGATCATTTGATTCTTTCAATATTTATTTTACCCTCTGGTTCTAGAATATCAGGGCAATTTTCCTTGATAATTTCATGAAAGATAATGTCTAGGCTCTTTTTTTGAACATGGCTTTCAATAGTGCCATAATTTTTAAATTGTCTCTCCTGGATCTGTTTTCCAGGTCAATTGTTTTTCTAATGAGATATTTCACATTGTATTCCATGTTTTCATTCTTTTGGTTTTGTTTTTTAAGTTCTTGGTTTCTCACAAAGTTATTAGCTTCCATCTGCTCCATTTTAATTTTGAAAGAACTATTTTCTTCAGTGAACTTTTGAACCTCCTTTTCCATTTGGCCAATTCTGCTTTTTAAAGCACTCTTCTCCTCATTGGCTTTTTGGACCTCTTTTGCCAATTGAGTTAGCCTATTTTTAAAGGTGTTATTTTCTTCAGCATTTTTTGGGTCTCCTTTAGCAAGTTGTTGACTCATTTTTCATGATTTTCTCACATCTCTCTCATTTGTCTTCCCAATTTTTCCTCCACCTCTCTTACTTGATTTTCAAAATTCCTTTCGAGCTCTTCCATGGCCTGAGACTATTGCATATTTATTTTGGAGGTTTTGGATGTAAAAACCTTGACTTTTATGTCTTCCTCTGATGGTATGCATTGTTCTTCCTTATTGGAAAAGATGGAAGAAAATACATGTTTACCAAGAAAGTAACCTTCTATAGTCTTATTTTCCCCCTTTTTTAGGCATTTTCCCAGCCAGTTATTTGAGTTTTGAAATCCTTTGTCAGGAGGAGGGTATACTATCGGGACCTGTAAGTCCTTAGTTCCTCCAAGGTGGTACAGTCAAGGGAGAGGCATTTACTCCTCTCCTGGCCTGAACACTGGTCTAGGAGCAACCAAAATCTTTTCTGCCCAGGATCTGCAAGTAGGGTTCCCTCTCCACAATTACCTCCAGCTCCACCATGCCAGCCAGTACTCCTCCTCTTCCCAAGTCTGCCACTCAGGGCTGAGATTCAGATCAGTCACTCAATTCCCCTAGGGTCTTTAGGTGGAGAGCTCCAAAAATGAATGCTACCACTGCAGTGGCTGCTGCCAGCAGGGTTAGACCATGTTCCCTTCTTACCTAGGTGAGAGAGCTTTCTCACTGACCACTGAAGCTGCCTTTGGTGTTTGTGACTTGAGGGATCTGGGAACTTCACCTGCTGCCAGGGATTCTTTGCCCTGAGGCCTGCTCAAGTCCTGTCCCTGCCTCATGGCATGGCCAAGGCTGTGCTGTGCTCCGAGGGCTGTGCTGTACTCCATTCCCAGTGCAATAGACCTTTCCTGTCGGCCTTTCAGGATGTCTTGGGCTGGAAATCTCTTTCACTCTGTCACTTTGTGACTTCTGCTACTCTAGAATTTGTTTAGAGTCATTTTTACGAGTATTTTATGGGCTATGGGGGAGAGCTTTTACATGTCTATCCTTCTACTCTGCCATCTTGTCTCCACACCCCCCCCCCCCAAGCTCATTTTACAGATGAGGAAACTGAAGCAAACAGGGCTAAGTTACTTGCATAGCTAGTAAGTGTCTGAAGCCAGATTTGAACCCGGGTCCTTGTGATTCTGGGGCTAGAACTCTATCCACTGTACCACTGAGATGCCTTGATACCATTACTCTGGGCTATCCATAACCCAAGAAGAAAGGGAACCTCATAGATTTTACACGACTCTGGATAGAAAGACTAGGAGCCTGTGGTTTTACAACAGTAACAACAGAGGGCATCAGAGGCCAGCAGAAGCTGGTAAGGGCAGTGTTAGCAGAGATGGAATCACCAGAAGAAAGGGTATGAAGCTTCTAATGCAAGAGAGATCTAATAGGGAGAGGATCAGAGCAGCAACACGATCAAATTAAACATAGAAGGCAGGATCAAAATTTAAGGGGATCCCAGACTTAGAACTGGAAAGCTCCTCTGAAGCCAGCCAGTCTAACCCATCCCTTTTTACAGATGAGGATACTGAGTCTCAGAAAGGTTAAATGCTTTGCCTCAAATAATACAAGGAGTAAGCAGCAGTTTTGTTTAAACTCAGGTCCCCTGACTCCAAATTTAAGGTTCTTTCCAGGACATAGGCAAATATTCTGAAGTCCAAATGTCTGACAAGGCAGTTTTCATACAAAGAAATCAAAGCTATCTCTGGTCATATTTTTTTGTAAATGCTCTACATCACTACAAATTGGATAAATGCAAATGAAAACCATCCTGACACTGGCTAACATGACAGAATAGGAAAAAGACAAATGTTGGAGAGGATATGGGAAAACCAGGACTATAATACATTGTTAGTAGAATTGTGAATTGATTTGAGCACTCTGGAGAACAATTTGGAACTCTGACCAAAGGGCTATAAATTTGTGCATATCCTTTGACCCAGCAATACCACTACTAGATGTGTATCCCAAAGAGATTTTTAAAAGGGGGGGAGGGACATTTATATAAAAATATTCCTAGCAGCTCTTTTTGTGGTGGCAAAGAATTGGAAATGGAAGGGATGTCCATCAATTGGATAATGGCTGACCAAGTTGTAGTATATTATTGTTCTATAACAAATGATGAGCAGAATGGTTTCAGAAAAACTTGGGTAGACATATGGCTTGATGAATGAAATGAACAGAAGCAGGAGAATGTTGTAATAGTAGCAACAGTATCGTTCAATGATCAACTGCAAATTATTCACCTATTCTCAGCAATACAGTGATCTAAGACAATCTTAAGGACTTACAATGAAAAATGCTATTCACTTGCAGAGAGAGGACTGATGGAATTTGAATGAATACTTTTTTTAAAACTTCATTTTTCTTGGGTTTCTTTTTTTTGGGGAGGCATAGTAGTCTGTGTTTTCTTTCACAACATGACTAATGTGGAAATATGTTTTGCATGACTGCACATGTATAATCGATATCAAATTGCTTGCCTTCTTAATGAGGGGTTAAGGGAGGGAGGGAGGGAGGGAATTTGAAACTCAAAATAAAAAAAAAACAAATGTTAAAAATTTTTACACATAATTAGAAAAAATTAGAAAGACCTACCATAGAGGTGGAGGATGCTATTAGAAGATTTGGTGGATCTATTTGATTAGCAGGTAGGTTGCATAATTATAGTTTAATGGGATTAGATAACAAAGGAAGACCACTGGTCCTTAAGTCCTTGCATCAAAAATAAGTGAACCTGTGTGAAAGGAGACCTGAACAAAACTACAATGAAAATGACTAATTATGGAAAATACATATGTGTATATATATATATATATATATATATATATATATATATATATATATATATATATATATTATATATATATATATATATATTTGTACATATATAATCATAATATAGCACATACACCTTCAGGCTACTTCCCCAACTCCCACTTGCATTGGTGGGACAGATCTCCAGATTATGACTGATTGCTACTTGCTTCAGAGCTCTAGGGGTAGCTCTAAGGGGCAAGGATTTATAAGGCTACCATAGTGTGCTCCTCATTAATTATCACTCAGGGTTAATTAGCTTTTTAAAAATATATATATAAACAGATATAATAAGACTATTAGGAACAGTTCGTTTAGTTGTACAAAAGTTTTCTCCAAGCAGTGTGTCTATTTTCCCTCTGAACACACAAGATCCCTGTGGAGAGGGGCTTATACTTTAAGTAGAAAATAGTGAGGCACATGTGTAGACATTCCATGGGGTAGATGGTAATGGCCCAGAATGTGGTTATCAAAATTCTTTTCTGCCTTTGTAGTTCTTCATGGAATTCTCATTACATCTATTTCTCTGATGGGTTTTTTTTTTTAGTACATGACCAGCATGTCTCTCTTCTAGAAGGGACCTCACTCCCTGACACTATTACAGTTTTTAGATGCCTGTGTTTCTACATTTATCCATAGGAGCTTCCTCTGTCATCAGTCACTGATACTGGCTCCAGGCACCACTGGGACAACTCTTTGGACCACTGGATCTCTTGAGCTCAACAAGTCAGTTGGGTGTCCCCATCTCAAAATGCTCATTCATTGAAGAGCAAGAAAGGATAAACAAAAAAAAGAAACTGAGGCTCTAAGTGGTCACAGACACATGGTGGCAGTATGGAAAACTGGATAGGCCACTCTTTACCTTTGCATTTCTAAGGACTTCAGCCCTCAGACTTATAGCTTTTCAGAGACAAAGTGAGATAACAGAGGTGCAATTTCTTCTTTTCCTGGGAAATTTGTTTGTCCTTGCTCTATCTCCCTCTGCTTCCATCTAGGTATGTATTCTCCTACTGACTTGGTTATTTCAATAGCATGGTGGGGGAGAGAAAAGGAGAGGAAGGAGAATGAAAAAAAAACTTTCCTCTTCCTCCCACTCCCAGATCGATTTTCTCTCAAGATTTTAGCTCCAGCTCTCCAGGGTTTACCACTTGACTAATTTAATGCCCACTTTCTATTTTTTATAAGTAGCCCAAAAGGTATGACATGATCATCTCAACCAAAAACAAGATGTGTCCATGAGGTGTCATCCACCCTCCATCCCTTGCTTCCTAAGGAATTTTCAAATTCACTAAGAGTTTGTCTACCCATTCTGATGAGGTTATGAGAAAGTACCTTAAAATTTGGTTGACTCTGTTGCTTGGTCATTCAATTATTTGGGAATGAAGCCCCAACTTTACTAAAAAAGCAAAGATTTACAAAGAAGCAAAGAAGTCACTTTGGAGACCTCTAGTTCAACACTCTCATTGGACAAATGAGGAATGATTGTGGCCTACTTTTATATGGTTTGACTTTTTAAAAAATATTCAGAACATGATTTATAAAATAAAACTACTTTAAAAGTTGTTAGTGGAAGTCAGTGCAACTGCCAGCTGGTGGTCTGATAGATGAGGGGGTTTATAAACAGTTCTCTATTATTCTATCATCAAGGCTGAGTGTGCATATTAGTTGCAGAAGGGAAGGGTAAGATAAAGTGTTCCTAAAGTAAGCAGGAGGAACTAGGAGATAAGCAAAGGAGGGAATAAAAATATACACCTGCTTTGAAAGCAGGCCCTCCAGACTGGACAGATAATAATCACAGAACTAAGTGAGTTAGGTCAGATGCCACCTTCTCCCATACTCTGATTCAGTATCATTCCATTCCTCAGTCTTGGACCATCACCAGAAAAGGAGAGACATGTTGAAGGCAGAGGTAATTTAGCAGACAGTTTTTGAGATAAGAAAAAGCATGACTGCAAACTTTGATGGAATATCAAATAAAGCTGTTAGTACAAGCTGGGAGAAATTGAGGCAGGCAGGTGGATAGAATGGATAGAGTACAGGGTCTAGAGTCAGGAAGACCTGAGTTACTACCTCAGATACTTAATTAGCTGTTTGACCCTGGGCAAATCACTTAACATCTTTCTGCCTCAGTTTTCTCAGTTCTAAAATGGGGATAATAACAGTATCTCCCTCTCACCATTATTGTAAAGATCAAATAACATAATCTTTGTAAAGCCCTTAACACAGTGCCTGGCACGTGACAGGCACTTAATTAATGCTTGTTCCCTTCTCTCTCCTTTATGATAGAATAAGTTGAGAATCAGATCCTATGCAAGAGGTAGTAAATGACTGCAATATTCCCCCTTTACCTATAGTGAAATTATCCCAGCTTCAAGTCTTCAGAGAATGCATTTTTCCCATGTAGAACTTCCCTCCAATGACGCTGCTCATTCAGCAAGTATTTAATAAAACTTACTATGTGCTAAACACTGTGCTAGGCACTGGGGATACAAATTCAAAGAATGAAAGAGATTGCTAGCTCCTTCATATCTGAGTTTGATAGTTTCTCCAGGCTGATTCTCCTCCTCTTCCTCCTCCTTGTCATCATCATCATCATCATCATCACCATCATCATCATCATCACCTGGTGACCAATGTCCTGATGAAAATGCTCTCTAAATTTTGTTAGGTTGACTTTTCAAATCAAAGACACGTGATTTGTCAATAAGTCTTTACTTGATCGCTCTCCACCTTGGCAGGGCCAACAAGCTTCATATTCCACCATATTCCACAGGAATAGTTTTTCGAAAACCCAGGGTCACCTCTGCACCAATAAAATGTATTAGAAGAAAAATCTAGTTAAGGAAATTCTGTCTAACATAATTTATTCACAAAGAAGCCTATATTATTGATAATTTAATATTATGGAGGATCTGTAATCTCATCAAATCCCATTCAGACTTCTCTTTTGTATGACTCTGGTTCATGTTCACTCATAAATCTTTTCCACCCAACACAGTGGGAGCTTGTCTCTAGATTTGTTTTTGACATTACACAGATATAAGTACAGCCTATTGGCTGCAGAGAAGTTATTCTTTGCTCTGAAATATGACCAGTTTAGCTCCTTTACCAGTTTACCAGTTTCTAACAGCGTCCTTTGAAATCACAATGCCTACACAATTCTTCATTGGCAAAAAGTTACAGCCTCTTCACTCCCACCATGCACCTCTCCTTTGCCCTTGGGTGTTATCCAACTTTAATTCTTCATGCATCTATTACATTCTTTTACCCGTAATCTTGCACCATTACTGGAAAAATAATAATGCTTAAAAGATGATTCATTGTTTGAAAGAGAAGTTTGGAGTTCTTAAAAACACTGTGTGATTTGTCAAAGACAATCCAGCTTGCTTTCATTTTGTTGTTCAATTTGGGGCCAGCCCATTTGCAGAGCCTGGTTTATGCATCCAAATTCATAACACTGTTTAGATAATCTGTCTTTTTAATCTAGTTTTCCTGGATGGTTAGTTAGACCAAACACTTTTCAGTGATTATAATTCTCATTTAGAAAAGTCTTCAATGTTCCAACATTTGATGTGACCAACACAATGTTATCCACAAATAGTAACATCTGAGGAACCTCACTATTGATGAAGAATACTTTTCCATTTGTACTCTGAGTTGGATGTCTTCCCTGACAGTGACAAACAATTTGGTGAGCATCTCCCTGTTTTAAGCCTAATTTGATATTAATGGAGCATATGTGTTCTCGCAATCCATACTCAGACAGGAGGGTGAATTCCTTGAGCCTATGCTCTTCGGCTTTCAGGGCTCTAGTGGTAACCTTAAGGGTCTAGGGGTAGAGGGACAGTAGTGTTTCTTATTCTAGTGTTCATGAGTCTCCACTTAGTGGGTTCCCCAATATCAAATGCCAGCTAATATCTTCCACCTCAGACATTGTTTGACCAATTGACATCATTTTTCTTGGTCATTGTTGTTTTTCAGTAATTTAGTCATGTCTGACTCTTACTGACCCCATGAACCATATCAAGCCAATACTTGTCCATGGGGTTTTCTTGGCAACTATTCTGAAGTGTCTGACATTTCCTTTTCTAACTCATTTTACAGATAAGGAAAATGAAGCAAATGAAGTTAAGTGACTTGTCCAGGTTCACATAGCTAGTAAGTGTCTGAGGCCAGATTTGAATTCAGCCCTTCCTGACTCCAGGTCCAGCATTCACTGTACCACCTAGCTACCCTAAAATAAAAGCCCTTTGGAAGATGGCCACCTTCCTGGGCTTATTTCCCCTTATACCACACTATGAATTACAGCTAGTTTCAAGTCTTTTATTGTTGTTCAGTCATGTCCAACTCTTTGGCACTCCATTTTGGGGTTTTCTTGGAGAAGATATTGGAGTGGTTTGCCATTTTCTTCTCCAACTCATTTTACATGTGAGAGAACTGAGGAAAACAGGATTAAGTGACTTGTCCAGGTTTACACAGATAGAAAGTGTCTGAGGTCAGATTTGAACTCAGGAAGATAGGTCTTCCTGACACCAAGCCTAACACTCTAAGCACCCCCACCACTCATCTGTCCCCAGTTATTGTTGCCCAATTGTCTTTAAAAAATAATATTTACTGAAAAGGTAGAGCACAAACCAAAACACAATGGCCTCCCAAACCCAGAACACACTCTTCCCTACCATAGTGGTCTACAGGAAGCATAAGATTCCACTAAGATTACCTGCGATGAAACATTTCCCCAAACCAAATTCACTTTTAGGTATGGAATGGTTGAAGAATGAGTTGCTCCCTTGACTGACCCAGCAGTCAATTGACAATTAGGTGTGTTTCCAAAGATAATAAGGGAAATAAGAAAAAAACCTATATGTTCTAAAAAGTTTATAGTAGCTTTCTTTGTGGTGGCAAAAAACTGGAAATTGCAGAGATGCCCATCAACTAGGGCATGGCAGAACAAAGTGTGACATAAAATTGTGATGGAATATTATTGTGCTATAAGAGATGATGGTCAAAAGAAGGAGGGGAAGGCTGCAGGAGGAGGGGGAGAAAAGTGAATACTATTGAGGAGGGGAAGGGAGATGGGAGAGCTAAAAGCACAAATGGTGGGAAAGAGGTTGGAGGGAAATACACAGATTGTAATCATAACTGTGAATGTGAATGGAATGAACTCTCCCATAAAACGGAGATGGATAGCAGAATGGATTAAAAGCCATAATCCAACAATATGCTGCTTACAAGAAACACATTTGAAACGGGGGGATACACATAGGATAAAGGTCAAAGGATGGAGCAGAATATATTGTGCTTCAGCTCATGTAAGAAAGGCAGGAGTAGCAATCCTAATCTCAGACAAAGCAAAAGCAGAAATAGATCTAATCAAAAGGGATAGGGATGGAAACTATGTCCTGCTAAAAGGCACCATAGACAATGAAGCAATATCATTACTAAACATGTATGCTCCAAGTGGTATAGCATCCAGATTCTTAGAGGAGAGGTTGGAGGAGTTGAAGGAAGAAATTGATAGCAAAACTATACTAGTGGGGGACCTCAACCTCCCCCTCTCTGAACTCGATAAATCCAACCTCAAAATAAACAAGAAAGAGGTTAAGGAGGTAAATAAAACTCTGGATAAGGTAGATATGATAGATCTTTGGAGAAAATTAAATGGGAATAGAAAGGAATATACTTTTTTCTCAGCGGTACATGGAACATTTACAAAAATTGACCATGTACTAGGACATAAAAATCTCACAATCCTGTGCAGAAAGGTAGAGATAATCAATGCATCCTTTTCAGATCATAATGCATTAAAAATTACATGTAATAAAAGGCCATGGAAAGAGAAACCAAAAATCAATTGGAAACTAAATAATCTAATTCTAAAGAAAGGTTGGGTTAAAGAAGAAATCATAGAAACAATCAACAATTTCATTCGAGAGAATGACAATAGTGAGACAACATACCAAAACTTATGGGATACTGCAAAAGCAGTTATTAGGGGAAGTTTTATATCTCTGAATGCTTACATAAAAAAAATAGAGAAAGAGGAGATCAATGACTTAGGCTTGCAGTTGAAAAAGCTAGAAAAAGAACAAATTGAAAATCCCCAAGTAAATACCAAATTAGAAATACTGAAAACCAAAGGAGAGATTAATAAAATTGAAATTAAGAAAACTATTGAATTAATAAATAAAACCAATAGTTGGTTTTATGAAAAAACTAATAAAATTGATAAACCTTTGGTCAATCTGATTAAAAAAAAGAAAGAAGAAAACCAAATTACTAATATTAAAAATGAAAGGGGTGAACTCACCTCCAATGAGGAGGAAATTAAAACAATAATTAGAAACTACTTTGCCCAACTTTATGCCCACAAATTCGATAATCTAAACGAGATGGATGAATATTTTAAAAAATACAAATTGCCCAGATTAACAGAAGAGGAAGTTGAATACTTAAACAACCCCATCTCAGAAAAAGAAATTGAACAAGCCATCAATGAACTCCCTAGGAAAAAATCTCCAGGGCCAGATGGATTCACAAGTGAATTCTATCAAACATTTAAAGAACAGTTAATTCCAATACTACATACACTATTCTTGAAAATTGGGGAAGAAGGAGTCCTCCCAAATTCTTTCTATGATACAAATATGGTTTTGATACCCAAACCAGGAAGAGACAAAACAGAGAAAGAAAATTATAGACCAATTTCCCTAATGAATATAGATGCAAAAATTTTAAATAAGATTCTAGCAAAACGAATACAGCATCTTATCACGAGATTAATACATTATGATCAGGTAGGATTTATACCAGGACTACAGGGCTGGTTCAATATTAGGAAAACTATTAGCATTATCGATCACATCAACAACAAAGCTAACAAAAACTGCATGATTATCTCAATAGATGCAGAAAAAGCTTTTGACAAAATACAACATCCATTCCTACTAAAAACATTGGAGAATGTAGGAATAAAGGGAACTTTCCATAAAATAATAAGCAGTATCTATCTAAAACCTTCAGCAAGCATTATATGCAATGGGGATAAGCTAGATGCATTCCCAATAAGATCAGGGGTGAAACAAGGTTGTCCATTATCACCACTATTATTTAATATGGTACTAGAAATGTTAGCTGTAGCAATTAGACAAGATAAAGATATCCAAGGAATTAAAATAGCCAAAGAAGAAACTAAGTTATCACTCTTTGCAGATGATATGATGATTTACCTAGAGAATCCCAGAGATTCAAGTAAAAAATTACTAGAATTAATAAACAACTTTGGCAAAGTTGCAGGGTACAAAATAAACCCACACAAATCTTCTGCATTCCTATATATTAGCAACAAAGTCCAACAGCAAGAGATAGAAAGAGAAATCCCATTTAAAGTTAGGGTAGACAGTATAAAATACTTAGGAGTCTATCTGCCAAAACAAACCCAGGGATTATATGAACACAATTACAAAACACTTTTTGCACAAATAAAGTCAGATTTAAGTAAGTGGAAAAACATTAGTTGCTCATGGATAGGCCGTGCTAATATAATAAAAATGACAATTCTACCCAAATTAATATACTTATTTAGTGCCATACCAATTAAACTATCAGACAATTACTTTCTAGAGCTGGACAAAATAATATCAAAATTCATTTGGAAAAACAAAAGGTCCAGAATATCAAAGGGACTAATGAAAAGAAATGCTTGGGAAGGTGGCCTAGCGCTACCAGACCTCAAACTGTACTATAAAGCAGCAATTATCAAAACCACTTGGTATTGGCTAAGAAACAGAGAGGTAGACAAGTGGAACAGACTTGGCACTCAAGATGCAGTAGGCAAGGAATATAGCAACCTTCTGTTTGATAAACCCAAGGACCCCAGCTTCTGGGATAAGAACTCATTGTTTGACAAAAATTGCTGGGAAAACTGGATAACAGTGTGGCGGAAATTAGGCATAGACCCATACCTGACACCGTACACAAGAATAAAGTCCAAATGGGTACATGATTTAGGTATAAAGATTGATACCATGAATAAACTGGAGAAGCAAGGAATAGTGTATTTATCAGATCTATGGAGAAGGGAAGAATTCTTTACTAAAGGAGAGATAGAATGCATTATGAAATGCAAAATGGATAACTTTGATTACATTAAACTGAGAAGTTTTTGCACAACCAAACCCAATGCAACCAAAATCCGGAGGGATGTAGTAAATTGGGAAAGAATTTTTACAGCTAAGCTCGGGGATAAAGGCCTCATTTCTAGAATATATAGAGAACTGATCCAAATGTATAATCATACAAGTCATTCCCCAATTGATAAATGGTCAAAGGATATGAACAGGCAATTTTCAGAGGAAGAGGTTAAGGCTATCTATAATCATATGAAAAAATGCTCTAAATCACTATTGGTTAGAGAGATGCAAATCAAAACAACTCTGAGGTACCACATCACACCTATAAGATTGGCAAACATGACAGAACAAGAAAATGATAAATGCTGGAGAGGATGTGGGAAAGTTGGAACACTAATTCATTGTTGGTGGAGCTGCAAGCGCATCCAACCATTCTGGAGAGCAATTTGGAACTATGCCCAAAGGGCTACAAAAATGTGCATACCCTTTGACCCAGCAATATCGCTACTAGGACTATATCCCCAAGAGATCATAAAAATGGGAAAGGGTCCCACATGTACAAAAATATTTATAGCAGCACTCTATGTAGTTGCCAAAAACTGGAAGTCAAGGGGATGTCCATCAATTGGGGAATGGCTGAATAAATTATGGTATATGAATGTAATGGAGTACTATTGTGCCATAAGAAATGATGAACAAGAAGACTTCAGAGAGTCCTGGAAGGACTTATATGACCTGATGCTGAGTGAAAGGAGCAGAACCAGGAGAACTTTATGCACAGCAACGACCACAGTGTGTGAGAGTTTTTTCTGGTAGACTTAGATTTTTGTAATAACACAAGAACTTCTTACCAAAAAAAAAAAAAAAATCCCAATGGAGGATCTCAAGGCAAAATGCCTGCCACACTCAGAGAGAGAAATATGGAAGTCACTCACATATTGTAGCAGATCATGTTTGTGTACGTGTATGTGTTTGTGTATCATGTTCTGATTTGTTATACGATTTCTTTCATTTATCTTAGTCTGACTACATAGCATGACTATAGTGAAAATATACTCAATAGGAAAGTATATGTAGAATCTATACAGAATTGTATGCAGTCGTGGGGAGGGAGGGGGGAAGTGGGGGGCAGGTGGGGGGGATAAAATCACAATTGTATGGCAGTGATTGTTAAACATTACAAAATATAAAAAAAAAAGAGATGATGGGCTCAGTGATTTTAGAAAAAAATCATGGAAAAATGAACACAATAATGAAGAGTGAAATGAGCAGAACCAAGAGAAAGAACATTTTATACGGTAACAGCAATATTGTTTCAAGAATGACTTTGAGCAGATAAGTTATTTTGACTATTACAAATGCCCAAATTAACTTTAAAGAGCATATGAAGAAAATCACTATCTGAATCCAGAGAAGAGCTGATAAATAGAAATATGTATAGGATAATCATTATATATATATATATATATATATATATATATATATATATATATGCTTCTTTGTGTCTCATGGTAGCCATCTCTAAGGTAGGGAGAGGGAGGAAAAAAAAGAATGTATATTTTTGGTTGAATTTTTGTTAAATAATTGAAAGGAATAAGAAATTATGCATAGAAGATTTGCAATTTTATCTGAATTCAACTTTTTTTGTTGTGCTGTATTATGGAAATGCTTTGTCCCCTCATAAGTTAAAAGAAATAGAAAAAACATAATGAGCTGAGTCAAAGTAGTGACTCCCCAGGGCTGACTTCTCACCACACTTGGCTAGACTGTGATCACTGCCATACACTGGTACCAATGTCAATTGCTGGACTTCTGAAGACTCTTCTCACTTTCTGAAGTTCATTCATTAGCCAGGTCCATTCTTTTTCTGATGCCCATTCACCTGAGATGAGGAAAGAAGCAACACCTAGAGATTAAAAAAAAAGCAATACCATGAATTCATAATCACATGGGGAGAGCGGGGCTGAGGTCCTCCCTCACAATAATTTTCATCTTGCTCAGAATCAGGAAAGACAGATTTTGCCTGCTTAAAGCTTTTATATGCACATTTGGTTCCATCTCAGTAGACATCACAAAGACTTTTTATCATCACACAGTAAGCCAAAAGGAAACAGGATATCTGTGGGTTCGCTAAATGAGTAGGGGAAAGGCTCCTCCCTCACTTGTTTCCAGAAGCAGCTTTACCTAATCTTCACGTAGATGCTTGTGCTTACTCTGAGGACTGAGTCATCATTGGCCAGTCCTCTGGTTACATTAATGGTCAGAAAGTCACCAAACAAAAATGCTTCTGTTATATCTCTCAAAAGTAGAAAGAAGGTCATCTGAAAGGGAGGGATTTTTAGCTGACAGGGACTGGAGGAAAGAATTAGTTATCTTATAGAAGGCAGAACTTGAGCTGTGTCTTGAAGGAAGACACAGAAGTAAAAGAGTAGAACACTCTAGGCATGAAAGAAAGCCATGACAAAGTCATGGAGATGAGCATCATCAAATGTTTGAGGAACTACAAGTAGGCCAGAGTAACAGAAATTCACAGTTCATGGAGAGGACTATGGTGTAAGAAAACTGGAGAAGTAGGAAAGAGCCAGGTTATAACAAGTATTAAATGCCAAAAAGAGTATTTTATATTTAATTCTGGAGGTCACTGGGGGGAAGGGGGAAGGTAACACTTCACAAAAATCACTTTGCCAGCTGAATATAATATGGATCAAAGGTAGGATTTGAACCCCAGCCTTCCTGCTGATGGAGTGCTTGTGTGCATGTGCTTTGACACCAATTCTAAAATCACATTTTTCTCTATAAATTACATTTCTCCAATAACCTCAAAACGCTATCTCAGGCACTTTCTCCCCAGTCCAAGGACGCAGCCTGTCCCATCAGTGACTGATATCTCTCTTCCTACCACAGTAGACAGCTACACCTATAGAATTTATTAGTTTGAGCCAGCTGTGTTCTGGCTGAATGGGCTGTGTTCTGGCTCATAACAACATTTACCACTCGCTGACTCCTTTGTATATGTATACTCCTTTACTTTTATCTTATTTAACAAGACATTGATGAGAGCAGCCTGGTATGCCTTAGTCAGTTCTGATCAATAGTTGACTTAGTGATGTTTCAGGCTTAAAACCACACCTTCATGTAGCTACCCCCTTGGGCTATTTCCCTATGAACTCTGGATAAAATATCCATGCGGTAGATAACAAAAGTGAATGTTCCTTTAAGAACTAACCACTTCTTAACTATTCCCTAATACCCTAAATCACCTAGTTATTTGGCACATATATATTTGGCACATGTTTTATTATAGAATATTCTATAAAACTTTACCTGTACCCCTCTGAGGTTGCAAGTTACCTAAGAACTCTTGCCTGCTGGAAGGCAAAATAAATCTTTACCAACTTGACCTCAACAATGCTTGAGTCCATGAATTCTTGTCAAGATGGCCCATGCAGACAACTCTAGTCTTGAAGTTTCTGTACCTCCATCTCTTTAGCCTTCATCTCTGCTACAAAGATCAGTTCTCTTTCACAACATTATCCAGGGCTTCTTAAACTTTTTCCTCTGAAGACCCCCTTTCACATTTGATGGTGCTTTGTGGCCTGAGGTTGTGTGGAGTACAAAGTGTACATGCTTTGTTTTCAGAACCAAGGCTGCAGGGAAGCTTTGACATGTAACATGGGCAAGCACTATCAGAAACACCTTGGATTCATTATGTGTTTGATTTTTAATTAATTTTTGGTCGTTCCACATTCAGAAACCTTTTACTATTGCCAAATTTTTCTTCACCCAATATGGGGTCACAAGTTTAAGAAGTGCTACATGACTATACTACCTCACTATGCAAGTTTTCCCAGAAACAAAAGAGAGAAAAGGACAAATTTGTCTGGTATAATAAGCAGAGTGAACAATAGTGTGCTCTTCTCCTTGTCCAGCATTCTGATTGTCATCCACACGGATTGACCCAAAACTTTCCTTGGTGGTGAAACCTGCCTTGATCCTTCTATCTCCTACAGGAAAACATTTATGGGTTTTTAAGATGCCAGTCACTTGACTGTAAGAGATTAATTCATTATTGTTAATAGATATTCATCTATTTGTTATTTCCTTACCATGACTATCATGGAAGGGGCCAGCAGCATGATCCTGGTGAAAAAGAGAAGTTCGTACAGGGGCATCTGCTTGAGACCCAGATGTTTTAGCATGTTGATGGGTAAATATTGCACAGTTTGGGCAGCATCAAAGCATAGTGATGCTGAAGGGATTCCCTGTGAAGCAACTCATCCATTTTCTTCCAAATTTCTGTGCCCCATTTCTGTGCCTTTTCACAGGCCAAATCCCTTGCCTGAAATCTATTCCCTCCTCACTTCTGCCTCTCAGAGATTCTATCCTCCATCAAGGCTTAATTCATATACTACCTCCTAGGGGAAGCCTTTTCTGATCCCCAGAATTACTAACTCTTTTTTCCTCTTCCTCAAATTTTCATGTATACATTTATGTTTCCTGTATATATTTATCCTTGAATACAGGAATTATTTTTAATTTAATTTAGTTAGGCACTTAATACTTGTTGGATTGGATTGAATAGAATAGGATAGGGTAAAATTGGACAGGATGGGACAGGCAGGACAGGATAAGACAGAGGAATAGATTGAATTAACTTTGGATTTGAGGCTGTTTTGAATTCTGGTTTACCCTGTAGTATGAGTGTTCATGGATTTTCTTTCTTAAGGAAAGCTCTGCCATCCAGAAGAATGGACAGGCAGTTGTTCATGCCTGAATTAAATTCTAATTCGTCACTAGAATGATAGCTATTTTTACTCTTAGCACAAGGAAAAAGTGAGAAGATCCCTGAAGGGTAGCCAAATCAGTAATTCAATTGGACAAACAACTTTTTAGTGCCTATGTATAGGGTCCCATTCTGGGCACAGAAAATGAGATTCAGAGGTCCTAAAAATAATCTAGCAAAATTGCTTCATTTTGAAAATGAGGAAACTGAAGCTCAGAGACATAAAATGACTTATCCACATCTCAGTTAATATGAGGAGATGTAGTGTTAATTAGAGAGTTAAAGATCTTCCCAACCCAAAGATGGGTCTGCCCATTAAGGGAAGCTTGATTAGGGGAGGCCCATACCTTTTGTTAATTTCTAATGAGGCACTGGTTCTCAAGGGTTGTGATGTCCTCTGGCTCTGAAAAGTGTATAAGTACTCTGAGGTGAGGTTTTACTTTGGAGCTTATTTCTTGGAAGACGATTTGTATGCCAAATGAGACTCTGGGAAGCTTCTAAAGAGTACCCCAGCTTTGAAAACCTAGATGTTGATGCTTCTCTCTCTGGTTACTATGTATGTATAGTCAGACAGTTGGATCTGTCTATTGATCTTTTATGTACATATTGCTTATGGTCAGACAGTTGGAAGCCCTATCTCTTTTTCTTAATTTCTCTGTTAGTATTTTCTCTGAAGTTCAGGGTGCTGACTTTTCCCCCCGAACTCAGTGAATGATATATATGCTTGATTAAAGTAGATTGTTGACCCCTCAAAAGTCACTTTCCTTTTAGAAAAGCAGATCTAAGAACCTATACAGCAGGTTCTCCTGTGTATGCCTGGGTCTTTGCTATTACAGGGGACAGAAAACTCTTTGCTTTCCTAGGGAAGCTTGGGAGCCAGAGTTTCTGTAAACAATATTTACTTAAAAAGGGAATCAGTTACTGATAGTCTGAAGAGCTGGGAGATAAAGCCAAAATGAGGAAAGCCATATGATGTTAGACAATGGAGACTATTTTAGATTTCACTAAGTGAGACATTCTTGGCTTTTTTTTTAAGTTGCCCAATCCCATATCTGAACAGAAAAACCTTACTCAAAACCCCAGACTAAACTCAGGAAAAGATTCTGTCTCTCTATGGGTTCTTTGGTGACAAAACCATTGCACAACAGAGTTGAATTATTCACTAAATTTACTGGATATAAGCCTATTAACTGATGAGACCCAGGGGCCCTCACAGTTAGTGAGAGTAGAAGTACTTTTTCTTCATCTCTATGCTCCCAAAACAAGTGTTACCCTTTTAAACCCCTTTAAGCCCCCTAAAAATGGTAATTACAATGGCAGCTCCCTCTTCCCTAACCTGCATCTGACCTATTCAGCAAGAATAACAGAAAAAAAAGATGGTTGACCACAGATGGATTATAAAATAGATTGAAAGAATTAATTAAAAAATATTTATTCAGCACTTTTTATGTGAAAAGTACTGTGCTAAGCACTGAGGATACAAGTAGAAAATCAATGTAGTCCCTGCTTTTAAATAGTTCATTTTCTATTAGAGGAGATAACATATATAGGAGATTTCAGCATCAAGTAAGGTGAAACGGTCTTGTAATTCTTAGGTTGCAACAACAAAGCACATAGTAAGGCATCTTCTGTAGTGTGAATGGTAAAATCATGTCCTTCCATAATGATGAGTGCCAAAGACTTTGGTTGACAGAATGTCCTTTTCCAGACCTTCATTTGTTGTAGCTGCTGAGGATGCAGGGCTGTAGAACACATAAAAGGAGCTGCCATATTCAATCTTCACTGGGATTAGTTTCTCAGGATATTGGTTAAGATTAAAAAGAGCATATTGGCTAAGAAACAGAGAGGTAGACAAGTGGAATAGACTTGGCACTCAAGACGCAGTAGGCAAGGAATATAGCAACCTTCTGTTTGATAAACCCAAGGACCCCAGCTTCTGGGATAAGAACCCATTGTTTGACAAAAATTGCTGGGAAAACTGGATAACAGTGTGGCGGAAATTAGGCATAGACCCATACCTGACACCGTACACAAGAATAAAGTCCAAATGGGTACATGATTTAGGTATAAAGATTGATACCATGAACAAACTGGAGAAGCAAGGAATAGTGTATTTATCAGATCTATGGAGAAGGGAAGAATTCTTTACTAAAGGAGAGATAGAATGCATTATGAAATGCAAAATGGATAACTTTGAGTACATTAAACTGAGAAGTTTTTGCACAACCAAACCCAATGCAACCAAAATCCGGAGGGATGTAGTAAATTGGGAAAAAATTTTTACAGCTAAGCTCGGGGATAAAGGCCTCATTTCTAGAATATATAGAGAACTGACCCAAATGTATAATCATACAAGTCATTCCCCAATTGATAAATGGTCAAAGGATATGAACAGGCAATTTTCAGAGGAAGAAATTAAAGCTATCTATAATCATATGAAAAAATGCTCTAAATCACTATTGGTTAGAGAGATGCAAATCAAAACAACTCTGAGGTACCACATCACACCTATAAGATTGGCAAACATGACAGAACAAGAAAATGATAAATGCTGGAGAGGATGTGGGAGAGTTGGAACACTAATTCATTGTTGGTGGAGCTGTGAGCGCATCCAACCATTCTGGAGAGCAATTTGGAACTATGCCCAAAGGGCTACAAAAATGTGCATACCCTTTGACCCAGCAATATCACTACTAGGACTATATCCCCAAGAGATCATAAAAATGGGAAAGGGTCCCACATGTACAAAAATATTTATAGCAGCACTCTATGTAGTTGCCAAAAACTGGAAGTCAAGGGGATGTCCATCAATTGGGGAATGGCTGAATAAATTATGGTATATGAATGTAATGGAGTACTATTGTGCCATAAGAAATGATGAACAAGAAGACTTCAGAGAGGCCTGGAAGGACTTATATGACCTGATGCTGAGTGAAAGGAGCAGAACCAGGAGAACTTTATGCACAGCAACAACCACAGTGTGTGAGAGTTTTTTCTGGTAGACTTAGATTTTTGTAATAACACAAGAACTTCTGAAAAAAAAAAAAAAAATCCCAATGGTGGACCTCAAGGCAAAATGCCTTCCACACTCAGAGAGAGAAATATGGAAGTCACTCACATAATGTAGCAGATCATGTTTGTGTATGTGTATGTGTTTGTGTATCATGTTCTGATTTGTTATACGGATTCTTTCATTTATCTTAGTCTGACTACACAGCATGACGATAGTGAAAATATACTCAATAGGAAAGTATATGTAGAATCTATACAGAATTGTATGCAGTCGTGGGGAGGGAGGGAGGTAGTGGGGGGTGGGTGGGGAGGGATAAAATCGCAATTGTATGGCAGTGATTGTTAAACATTAAAAAAATAAAAAAATTAATAAAAAAAAAAAATTAGGCAAGATTAAAAAGAGCAGAGAAGCAGCTCTCACTGCACCAAGTGCCAGGACTGAGAAGGAAAAGACATTTATTTAAGAATGTTCTTTCTCCTTGTCTGTGAGTCACTGATGGTAACTTTTTTAAGTTATCAATTGTGAAATAGTCTTCATAAAAATGGACAAGAAAATGAACAAAAATGAAGTCAGAACTATACAATAAACTATAAACTGCTTAAATATTTTAAGAACATGGTTGGAAGTGTAAACACAAATTTCAGATAATCAGATACTCAAAGATAGCCATTGTGTCCCCTTGATCTTATTTTCTTCAAGCTAAAGATCCCTGATTCCTTCAAATGCATAGTGGATAGAGTGCTGACTTTGCAGTCAGAAAGACCTGAATTCAGACCTGGCCTTAGACATTCACTGACTGGGTGACCCTTAGCAAGTCACATAACTTCTATCTGACTTAGTTTCCTTATCTGTAAAATGAAGATAGTAATAATGACTAACTCCCAGGGTTGTTATGATAATAAAATGAAGTGTATTTGCAGGGAACCTTACAAATATTTGCTGTTTGTCCTTTGTTTTCAAAGAGAACTGATGACATCAAGTGATGTCTTGATTTGCACATGAATTGGATTTAAATGAGGCAGAGTTGCACAGAGTTGTCAGCTTAGCTTTGTCTTCCAGAGTCATTCAGGTCCAGTGACAAGACAAAAGTTAGAACAATTGGTGACAGCCTAGGATGCAGAAGATGACCTTGATGTCTTTCATGTGTGACTAAGCTCTAAGCATTGCACAGAATCTGCTTCAGCTACCTTCATGACTGTTAGAACAAATTGTTCTCATAATGCCCATTCCACCAGGATAAGTCTTCAAATGCTTGGGGTACACCTCGCCATAACTCACCAACAGGTTTGAAGCCTATCAGTTACCGTGATCTTCGTTTGACCCATCTGCTGAGATGGTTTTACTGGGTGTGGCCACTGGGCATACTATAGCTTCTTGGAATCACGGATGAGATTTGGGTGAAGGAGGACACCAAAGATGGATGAGCAGCCTTGAGAAGGCATCAGCAAGCCCTCCCAGCAGAAGTGCTGATCCTCCTTGAATGTCTTCAAGCTCTATATAAAAGTGAGCTATTGTGTTATTATAAGATATATAATATATAGCATGAAGCTGAATCCTTTCATCACCCTTGCTGCACTTTGATGGATACTTTCTAACTTATCCATCCTTTAGTTTACCTACACATGGACTCTCACCTTCTTTATGTGGGGCACTGTGAAACCCAAATTCAGCCCGAGAATAAAACTCATTTTCACTCACCTTGAAATTTTTTCTTTCTCCCATCATTTTGATGCTTCTTCCAATTCCAGCTTGGATTTGTTTGTCTTTTTGTTTTTATTTTTGTTTAGTTTGTTTTTGTTAACTCTAGTTCTTCTCTGTCAACTGAAGTCCTTCCCCTCTCCTTTTCTTACTTTTTCTCTTCCTTTCACTCATCCTATTAAATTTTCCTTCCCCAAATTCTTAAAAATCACATTTTCTCTTTCTTCAGTCAAAATCCTTCTCCTTCTTCCACAGCCTCCTCCTATAGAAGAAAGAAGTTGTCTTACCAATGTTTGTGAAGATAGATTGAGTGACTTAATAAGAATCAATCTACTTCATTTATTTAAGTAATTTAAACAAAGTCAGGATTCATCAATTCTTCAAAGACTTTAGACTAAGTGTGAAAAAGTCCTTGGTAAATAGGAAAAGTGTTCAGGTTGGCTGAGGACACTTGGTAACAGCCTGTGGGGCCTATCTAAAAATGAGAAAATGAGTAGAGAGTCTGTGAGATTTGAAGTCAGATAAGTGTCTGGAAGTGCAAGGAGAAAAGAGTTTTGGAGCACAATGGATTGGTTGGGGGGAGTGCTTTTGGAGAAGCAGGGAAAAGAACACCATAATCTTCTTTCTACCTTCTTGGTCAGAGAATAACTGTGACCTTCGAAAGGTCTGGAGGATTTTGGACATCTCATCTTCTCTTTGGTATCCTAGCATCATCCCCTGAGACAGTAGCAGCTCATGGTAGTGTCTGCATCAGGTGCTGAAAACAGACTGAATATGAGGAAAGGAGAAAGATTCATGGCTCCATACAGATCTTGGCAAAGAGTCTGTACCATACCTAAAAGGAACATCCTGAGCATCCTGAGCAAAGAGGAAAAAAGTCAGAATCTGTCTGTTATTCCTTAGCTCTAAGATTGAACCCACTTTCCCTGAGAATATAAATATACTGGTAAGAGATATATTATAGATTTTGTAAATAGGCAAAGGCATTTTCTAACAATTATTCCTACTCTACAAACTCAGTAAACCCCTTTCTGAAAGCTAATTAGATTTACTGTTGAGAGCTTGTCAACTACATCATTAGAAGCAAATCTCTATCCATGTGGGGCTACCCCCGGTAAACTTGAGTGGAGATGTAGCAGAAATACTCTAGAGACCCAGCTCATCATTAAGAATGCTAGTTGGGTTAATAACTCCGGAGCAATGACTAAATTAGTTATGTTTCTATGGCTAATGTTTCTAACCACAAGTCAAATTAGTAGGAAAGACAGTGGGAAATAAATGTTTTATTTGTTTACTTATAATGCTGCTAGTTCATTTGATGCTAGTTCTATGTTTCAAATAATTATTTTTTATTGTATTAAGAAGATATCCTTCTACTTCTGTACTTTTAAAGCATTTTAAGATAGATAATTGCTATGTTTTATCAAATGCTTTTATATCTACCAATACGATTCTATTATTTTTCTTATGATTTGATTTATCATTCTGGTCATTTTCCTACTATTCAATCAATGTTCCCTTCCTAGGATAAACCTTCATCATAACTAATATTGCCATATGCTACTATACTGTTTGCTATTTTTTAAAAAATAGTTTTCTTGGTATTTAATTACATCTAGTTTTATCTTTTTGCCTTATCTTTTCCAGTTCTGAAGATCAAAATCATAGGAAGAGTTGAGTATATTATTTTTCTCTTTAAATATTTTATAAGAATATAAAATATACTATACTTTGAAGATTTAGAAGATTTACTTTTGAATCTATCGATCTCTAAAGACTTCTTTCCATAATAACTCACAAACGAATTATCAGATTTTTCTTTTATTTCGCTGGTCTAATTAGCTTCTCAATTTCCTAACTTGTCAGACTGGATATTTTATTTTCATTCAGATTGTCATCTTTAAGACTATAAATTGTTGATTTTATATAGTTACACATGATAGTCTCTGATATTCTTCTTAATTCCTTTGGCATTTGCTGAAATCTACCTTTTTTGCTTCTAAATTACGTAATTTGAGTTTTCCATCTTGTCTCCCTTACAGTATTCCTTTAATACATGACTTGCTTTATTTTCTAATTTATTTAAACAAACATTCAACTCATCGGGTTTCTCTTTTCCATCACTAATGCAGCCATTTCATGCTATAAATTTGCCTCTAAGTACTGCTTTGAGTGCATCACATAAATTTTGACAAGTTGTATTTATATTGTTGCTATCTTTGAGGTTATCTATTATTCTTTCTATAACTTCTTTAATCTAGACAGTGTTTAACAGATATATGTATATTTAATTTCCATGTATTCCTTTACCTTTTGATCACATTAGCAATGTTTACTTCTACTTTTACTGCATTACAGTTCATAAATTATTTCTTCCCTTCTAAATTTACCAATGACTTCTATATGACCTGAAACATGATTGGTGGTCATGACTGTTCTTTATGTATATGGATATATATTTCTCTACTTTTTCCATTAAGTCATTTCCACATATCTGTTATTTACAATTTCTTCAGTAATCTCTTCATCTTTAACTTCTTTCTTATTTATATTGTTGTTTGATATATCATAGTCTGATAGTGGGGTGTTGGAATTTCCTATTAATATTAATTTTCCATTTATAAATAGGAAAAAAGAAAGAGAAATCTTGAAAGACTACAAGATTTTCATTTAAAAATTTAATTTGGCACATGTACACTCAACATTTGTATGCTATCTTTTTTGCATGGCACCTTTAAGTAAGGTGTAACTTTTGTGATTGTCTCCTCTAAATTACTTAAATTGCCTAGTATTTACTGTGAGTGTATTTCATATTTCCTTTTTTATATACATACTGTTTCCTCATGTAGAATTAAACTCCTTAAGTTCAGAGACTGGTTCATTTTCTTCATTGATTCTCCAATACCTAGCACGGTGCTTGGTATGCATGCTTTGACATCATCTCATCCACAAAGGGTCAACTGCATCTATCCATTGATGATAACAAAATAACTCACTGCCCACAATTGAAACAGTGCCTGCTTTTCTACAGGATGTTTTCCGTGGTCAGGTCTGAATTACTTTTTTTTTTAGAAAAAATTTGTTCCTTACGCCTACTCCTGTCAAAAGGCCCATTTGACCTCTTAAGATGTTTCAAGTCTTTATCAAAACTATTTTTGGGGGGGAGGGGAATCAGTGTGTGTGTGTGTGTGTGTGTGTGTGTGTGTGTGTGTGTGTGTGTGTGTGTGTGTGTTTTCATGCAAAATCTTTAAAGTCTTCTTCTTTGGAACTTTACTAAAGTACAGTTCTTTTTAAAAAAGAATGCTTAGATTTGTTGGAAATATAAACCCAAGAATAATGTCTCCTACACCTTTATTAAAAGTTTATATATGTCAGTTTTCATTTTCTCCAGTTTTTTCTGGTTCAAGAGGGAAAATCTTATAAGAATGAAATGAACGCATATGGATAAACCATGATTTCTTTCATCTTAGCAATGTGAAGGATTTTTCCCTCCATTTTTATTGAAATTTTTCAGTTTCATGATGATGACAGGAACACAGAAATTTGAGTTTGAAAGACTTTAGATACCATCTGGTCTAATCCATATCTGACCAGGACTCTACTCTATTATGTTCCCAGAAAGTATTCATCAAGTCTTCACTGGAAGGAACTCTACTGTGTAGAAGCCAGTACTTCTAGGAGCTCATTTGGGATAATTTTAATTGTTAAGAAGTTTCTCCTTTCAGCAAGACTAACTCTTTCTTTTTGAAATAGCTATCCTAAGATGTTTTCAGGAATTAAGATCAGAATCATCCATCCTGATTAGAGTTTTGTATTCTATCCTCTCCCCCTTTCTGAAAAAATGGGACATTCCCCTTTTATAATCCAGCAATATCTTTACTATTCTACATAATCACTCAAAGATAGTAGAAAAATGCTTTGCAATCACATATACCCATTTTCTCAATATCTTGAGATAGTGTTCTTATGAACTTGATGACTGAAATTCCTTGATATCAGCTTGGAGTTTTTTTCTAAACTTCACTAATTTTGGATTTCCACTTCCCATATACCACTTTTACTACTTCTACCTATGTGATAATTGTCCTCGGGGAATGACATAATCGGACATGTCTTAAGAATATTGATTTGGCAGTTACGAGGAAGAAAACATAAGAGACTATTAGAATAATACAGTAAAATTTGGCAAGGACCTGAATTAGAGTTATGGTTACATGTGTCAAGATAAATTGCCTAGCATGTATCGGACTCTGCTAGACTTTGGTGGTTTAAAAAAAGTAAAACAAGCTATGAGGGAATGGATATGAAATATGGAGACAGAACTAACAATATTTAGCAGCAGAGTAGACATGGGGGAAGGTTGATGAAGAAGACACAGTCGAAGATGACTCCATGGTTACAAATCTTTAGATGGTAGCTGAGCAGTTAGAGCCAGGCGTGGGGAATCTGCAACCTCTAGGCCATATGTGGCCTTCTAGGTCCTTGGGTGTGGCCTTTTTGACTGACAAGTTTTATAGACTGCATTTTTTATTAAGGGCCTTTGTTCTGTGAAGTTTAGATTCAGTCAAAGGGCTGTACTTGAGGACCTTGAGGGTCACATGTGGAGGCCACAGGCTTCCCATCCCTAGGCTAGTCTGTTGAACTCAAGAAGACTTGAGTTCAAAACTGGCCTCAAACACAAGCTATGTGACCCTGGGCGAGTCATTTAACCTCCCAAGTTTAATTTCCTCATCTGAAAATTCCAAAAATGGTAGCACCTATCCCACTAAGATCATCATCAGAATATGAGATAGTATTTGTAAAACACTATGCAAACCTTAAAGAACTAAATAAGTGCAGCTAGGTGACACAGTGGTAGAGTACCAGGCCTGGAATCAGGAAGATGAGTTCAAACCCAGCCTCAGCACTTACCATGTAACCCTGGGAAAGTAAATTAACCTCTATCTGCCTCTGTTTCCTCAGCTATAAAATGGGGATAGTAATAGTACTTATCTCTTAGGGTGGTTGTGAGAATCAAATGAGAATGTTTGTAAAATACTTAGCATAGTGCCTGGAACATATTAGGAGCTATATAGATGTTAGCAATTATTATCAGTGATGATTATGGTGAGGATGGTGATGATGATGATGATGATGATGATGATGCCATCAAGAAAAACAGAGGCATTTGGAGGAATAATAGCTTTTGGGAGGGGGATGTATGTAATAGAACAAATGATTTATACTCATTGAGAACAGTTATAGTATGGTAGGTGCTCTTATCACCATGTAACTTTCTGATTTTCAGTTCCCTGTTAACCATTTTTTATCTGTCCTGCCAAGTCACATATCCTTCTTTGGAGAGAAGATAGAAAATGAACAGTTCCACTTTTGCCTGCTTCCAATGTCTTTTATCGGCATTATCTTACCACCCTAAGTAACTTACTAGTCTGGCTTCACTGCTGAACTGAGATAATGTGCCAGGGTTATTCAGATTTTCATTTTCTCCTTTAAAGATTTTGTGGTTTCTTAATATTTTCAATATGCTATCAATTTTGATACCATGAAGCAATTTTGTTGTACAGTTCCCCCCAAATATCATTTGGACTCTACCATTTTCTGATACTCTAACAATCCTGAGATTTCAATTTGTTTTCTAATTCTATCACTTCTATGATTGAGAGTTGGAAGGAATCTTTGAGTGGATCTGATACAACCTTCTGTAGTTTATAGTATGTAGTAGGGATGTAGTATCTGAGGCCTAGAGATAGGCCTCCAAAGTTATGTAACTTCCCTTGCTAGAGCCAGGATCAGAACTCAGATTATCTAACATGAACAGATCTAGCCTCAGTATTCTTTCTAGTACAACAAGCTTTTATCTTTACTACTTTTCAAACTTTCTCTAGTAGATGTTCTTATCTTATCAGAAGAACTACAGTCTAAATAATTTTTCACTTCAATATTCCTTTATACATTTCATCCTCTACTTTGTCAATTCTGTTCTTAACTACTTTTAATTAAGAATATAGAATACTTAATTGTTTTCTCTTGCTCTTCACATCTCTGAATATTCCCATCAAAATCTTTGGTTGTTCTGTGCTCTTATTAAAATAAAATGTAAACTCCTTTAATTCATAAGGAGGACTAATTTCATTGGTACAAAAAAATCAAGGTTACATTTTATGACCCCCATGATCTAGCTCCAAAGCACTTTTCTAGCTTTATTTAGATTATACTTATTTATGCAGTCTATATTCCAGTCAAATTTTGGTGTTCCCCAAAATCAACATTTCATCGCTGACCTCCATGCATTCACCTAAGATGTCCTCTTTCTTGGAATGCATCCCCTTTTTATCTTTCTTTATAAATCTTTATTTTTTTTTGAAGGCTTAGTTCAGATCCTCCCAATTCCCTAAAGCCTTCCATGAAACACCTCATAGTTAATACTCTCCACCTCCTTACTTTTTCCTAAAGCATTCTATCTGATTTCAGCCTTGTCATCTTTTCGACTATCTGTTTTCTCTCATACTTTTCTGTACTCCTGCTATACTTTTCTCTACCTCCAGGAGAATAAAAACTCTTTAAATCCAAGAAATATTTTGATTTTGTATTTCTACCTCCAACACCTAACAAAGTACCTTTCACCTGATAAGTTCTTTTTAACTTTTGGATTAAATAGATTCATCTTTTCCCAGGATTCTCTAGCTACACTAAGTTTGTCTCCTAATTTCTTTTTCCCTGTCAATTGTATTACTACTCTCTGTTTAAATGGGATTTGAACTAGAGTTTGCTGAAGAAAAATGCTCAAAATCCCCATTCTATTCTCTCTGGATGTATTCCCCATGATTAGACAGTAATTAATCACATGATATCCCTCTGTCATGGTGGAACACAATTTACTTAAAATAGAAGAGGACAGAATCAGGAAAATACATTAGCAGCCGGTAGGGTCAGCATCACCCCAGGTGAGATTTTCTCCCAACCTCCAGGTTGGAATTTCAGACCACATCCCTTCCATTTGCTTCTTTTCACAACAGGAAAGGGTCCTGGGAAGTTTTCAAGCAGTTTTTCCACATTTCACATACTACTTCTTTCTCCCAACACAGTAGGAGGGGGAATAACTCATTCACTCACAGGGGGTGGTCAAAAATTTTGCTGTGATACTTCATATCTGGAATGGAGAAATGCTGAAGCCTGCAAGTTTGGTTTACCTGAATCAAGACTGCAGTAAAAGAAGAATCCCCCCTAGAGAGAAAAAGATCCTGCTGCCATTTTTAACGAGGATATTCAATACTATTAGCAGCTTCCACTGGTGGCTTCTGTCCCTCATGGTGACCTGGCTCCCTCCTGATGACAGCTTCCCTGGCCATCTTTTCTAATATTGTCTTCTCTTTTTTAACAACCCCAATTCAGTGGTGCTGTTGGGGCAATCAGAATTCTCCTTCATGCCCAGTGTCCCTTCCAGACAATTGCTCTACCAATCTCACTAAGTAATTTCTTCTCTAGTAAAGTTTATATTATCCAAACTGATCACCTAGTCCAAATAATGGCATTTCTTATCTTTTGATCACCAAGACATTTTCTTTCCATTTTCTTTTCTTGGTAAGTTTAGTGCCTGTGGCATGGTATTTCCTCTTTCCTCATCTGTAGAAGACTTCAATATACATGATAATACTATATTAATTACCCTGACTTACCAGTTCCTCAATCTACTCAGTTCCTATGGTTTGCTCTTCCACTCCAATTCAGTTACACACATAGATGGTCATACCCTCAATCTTGTTGTCTCCTACAGTTGTTCCACCTGCTTGTTCACAAACTCAGAAATTCCTTTATCTGATCATAATCTTTTATCAATCTATATTCCCCTATGTCTTATGGCTCCTAACCCTATTCTTTATCCTCATTGTGACCTCCATTCCCTCTACCCCTCAGATCTTTGTGGCTGTGATCCCTGAACTGGCTAGTCTTTCCTTTCTTCTCTATCTCAATCCCTTGGTAAACCAACTCAATTCTACATTATTATTCACTCCCAAGTCCCTTGTGCCCTTGTGTTTTCACTGATCACACCATGCCAAGCCCCGATCCTAAGTTATTCCCACCATCTTCTTCCTTTGACCCTATTTACATGCTTCTGAATAGAGATAAAAAAATCACAGAAATGCATTACCTGGGTCAACAACAAAGTCAGATTATTTTATCTCAGCTGGGCCCTGGACATTTGAGCAGTGAGAGATTTGGAAACATGAATTCCCCAGTTCTTTATGAATTTTCAGACACTATCTACACAATCATTGGAACATTTGATCCAAATAATAAGGCCACAGAATCAAGTTTGTGGTAATACAAAAGAGTTACATTAGCCCAGCGGTGGGGAACCTATGACCTCAAGGCCATATGTGTCCCTTTAGGTCTTCCAAGTGTGGTCTTTTGACTGAATCCAAATGTCATATAATAAATCCCCTTAATAAAAGGATTTGTTCTGTAAAACTTAGACTCAGTCAAAAGACTGCATCCAAGGACCTAGAAGGTCACATGTGGTCTGGAGGCCACAGGTTTCCCACCCTTGCCACTGATAACTGCAAATCGTCAGCATGAGCATCCAGTAAACCCAATGAATTTGATGATACCAAAAAAAAAGTTCATCTCCATGGTGACTAGTGCATCGCCCTAACACAGCTTTATAGACAATTGCCTAGTGTACAGCAGACAGATAGTCAAAGTCAAGCCAGCTTTTTAACCCTGGATAAAGCAACTACATTCATCTTTGTGCTCTCTGGAGTTTTTTCTTACTAAGAGGCTGAGAGAATGAGATTACTCGTGCCCTGGAATTTCATAAATAACAACTTCAGCAGCATCCCCTTCTGCTATGCCCCAAATCCTGGGTTTATCTCTGCTTTTAACTGACTTCAGGCAAGTTCTGTGGTAATAATTAGCTGCCATTATTGAATACCCAGATTCCACTGGGTCTGGTTCTTGGTTGAAGGTGAGTCAATAGTGCCCTTTTGTGTACTAATGACATAGAGTCTATTTGTCTCCAAAGAAAGCTAATTGCCCTAATGTAAGTTCCTGGAAAGCACTGAACATTCTTTTTGGTGTGTTCTATTTGTGACCCACCTCCCTCGTTCAACAGCCATCTGTGTGACTGCAGTGTCCACAGCACGTTGTGTGTCAATGCATGATACCAACAAATACTGGAAAATCAGTTAAGTGCAGCTCTTGTCTTTCATTTTTTTGCTTTTGCTGATGCTGTAGAAAGAGGGCCTTTCTCTTATTGAAAGGACTTGGGGCAGGAAGGGACTTTAGAAAAATTTAACAGTCTCTTCATTTTGCATGTGGGACAACTGAAGCTAAGGTTGAAAAAGAGGTAATGAGAGAAACAAAAAAGAGAATAAAAAACAGGAAGGTGGAGTAACAGAGAGAAAATGCAACAGAGAAAGAAATAATATGATAGAATGAGAGGCAGAGTCGGTACAGACACACAGGCAGGCAGGGTCAGAGAAAGAGACAGAAAGAGAGGAAGACAGACACAAAAAGACAGCAAAAGACAGACACAGAAACAGAGAGATTAAGGAAAGGATAGAGACTGAGAAAAGAAAAAGCGTAAGGTTGAAAGAAATAGCAGTATAGAGTCACAGCATGGGAGAGAGACAGAAAATGAATGGAAAGAGTCTAGGGATGGAAAGCTGCAGAACCTGAATTTAAGCTCTAGTCCTCTGACATCAAAGCCAGCCTCCTTTCTACTGTACAATGTATGTCCACCAAAGGATTGACCATTGGTAG
Source organism: Notamacropus eugenii (assembly GCF_028372415.1). Taxonomy (NCBI): domain Eukaryota; kingdom Metazoa; phylum Chordata; class Mammalia; order Diprotodontia; family Macropodidae; genus Notamacropus; species Notamacropus eugenii. Next base: position 246,012,312 of record NC_092872.1, on the reverse strand, counting down.
GGAAGAGGAAGGAAATTATTCTATCTTCCTGCTTTTTAGTATATCTACTTTGGCAATGGAGGTTGAAGCTATTATAGGGGCTGTCATTGAGGAGTGCAAATGAATCAAAGCCCTTGCACTCACTCCATGCTGCACCATCAGAACCTCTGTTCCTCTCAGGAATTAAGACTACAGTTTTTCTCATCACAATCCACTCATCTTCCTTCTTCCAAAATGACAGCTACCCTGTACTCCATTATCACAGGCTACCATCCGTTATATTTCAGTTTTCAGAGGATGCATATAGTGGATCTTCTTTCATCTTATATTCTAACCCATTTGTGCCTTCCCATCCTTGTCCAATTTCTGTCTGTATTCTCTCATGTATTCTTTATGGAATCTGTGTACTAGAGAACTTTCTCTACATCTTTTCAAAATAACAAAATGACTAGCACTTGATGTTTTACATTTATTATATTATTTGATATAGATTTCAACTCTATGAGGTGGGTGATATGAGTATTTTATAAATGAGAATACTGAGGTTGCAGGAAGTTCAATGACTTGCCTAGGGTCCTCGAACTAGAAAATGTTGGAAAGAGGACTTGAATTCAGGTCTGATGCCAAAGTCTCCCCCTCTATTCACTCTGCCACCTGATGCCTTATATTTGGTAGGTACCAAACCATCACTCTTGCTGTCCATCTCTCATATACATTCTTTTACAATTATACACTTTCTGGATGAGCAAAAGTCCTTGCCCGCTGTTGACTAATGTAAATACATGTACAGAAGGAGGAAAGAATGCTTTAAAAAAAAGCTGAAGACAAATTCTAGCTCTGGCACTTATAGGTTTCTTGACTGTAGGGAAGAAGGCAATGAACATTAATATAGAGTCTACTATGTGCCACACACTGTGGTAAGCATGCTACAAATATCCCATCTGATCTTCACAACAATCCAGGGAGATGAGTGCTGTTATCTCCATTTCACAAATGAGAAAACAGGCAATCAGAGATTAACTGACTTGCCCAAGAACACAAAACTAGTAAATGTCTGACGCCAAATTGAAACTGACTCCAAATCTACTTCTCTCTCAACTTTGTACTTTAGGTACCTCTGGGGTCAGAGCACCCCAGTTCAAATCCTAGATGCTACTTAACACATGTGAAACAAACAAGTCATCCACTCTCACTGGTCCTCTGTTCCTTAAAATGTTACATGAAGAACTCTCAGGTTTGCTCACTTGCAAAATGTCTTCTGGCTCTAGATCAAAGGATCTAAATGGTGTATGTGTATGTGTGTGTGTGTGTGTGTGTGTGTGTGTGTGTGTGTGTGTGTGTGTGTCTGTATGTATGTGTTTGAGAAAGAGAGATTTGCCCTTTCCTAGTCCTAGCTTTATTCTGAATCCATCGCTCATCTGAAGTCAATGGAAAAATGAGAATTCCAATTTGTTTTACTGACAACTTTTCTTGGTGTTCAGTTCAATTGTTTCAGTCATATCTAACTCTTTATGATGACATGTGGGTTTTTTTTAGCAAAGATATTAGAGTGGTTTGCCATTTTCTTCTCCAGCTCATTTTGCATATGAGGAAACTGAGGCAGAGTGTCCAAGGCCAAATTTGAACTCATGAAGATGAGGCACTGTCTCATGAGGCATGATATTACATAAATATCATTCTATATAGCCCCCTCCCCAGGGTATTCCCACCCCACCAAACAGTTAAATAAAGTCACCTAATAGTGATTGTGACTGATAGGGGCCGCTTATTATCACTTTTCTTATTTTAGCTTACTGTTGGGTAACAGAAAGACAAAACATCAGCTTTAATTTTGACATTTTGGTGCCAGTGTTGCCCATTGTCTTTCTGATTGTCTATAACTGATCCCCCCCTTAGTGTTCTCTTCTTTTACATTGTTGTGATCAGTGTTTGTGTTGTTCTCTTGGTCTTGCCATGTTACTCTGAATTCTTCATAGTAGTAAACATTTTTATTAAAACATTTTATTAACATTTTTAAAAAGAAAAAATTAACATCTAACTTCAATATAACCAAACTTCCTTAACAAATGTTTACGTTTAAATTAATTAAATTTATTACATGATATACCATTGTTCTAAGTCTCCATTGACCTTCTTCATCCGTTCATTATCATTTACTTTCTTTTTATCTGATTAGAATTTGCTTGTGTAGTAAGTAGTCTTCTGGTTATATTTTTTTCATTTCATATTATTTTGTAAAGGTTTTTCCAGATCTCCCAGTATTCCCCACATTCATTGGTCTTAATTCAATAAAACATTTCCTTATATGTATGTACAACAGTATTTCTATAATTTTCTCCCAATTACATGTTAAAACAATTTTTTGATGTTTATTTTTTTTATTTTTCAGCTCCAAATTTTATCATTTCCTCCCTCCCTTTCCTACTACCTGAGATGGTAAGCAATCAGACAGAGGTTATACATGGCACCACAATATTTTTAAACCATCCTCCTCTTATTGGAATTTGGGTTGTTTTTAGCTAGTTTCACCATTACCTAAAAAGTGCAGGAGTTTTGAATACCTGGTCTTCATGAGGATGGAGCAGATGAATACAATTAGGCAGAGTGCCTTCCACCCCAACCAGTGAGTGGAGATATTGACCAGGAAATTAAATAATTCTTAGGAGGGCAGTTGACCTTTGACACTCAGGAAGATAACAGCTTATTTATCATCAGACCACCAGCTTCTACCCAAATGTTCCACAAGGCCCATGTGCCAAGGCCCTTTTGTTTTGTTTTAGTCTCTTAAAGGAAGATGGGTCTTAAAACACAAAGTCATTACACATAGGGAGGACCACCCACATTTTATAGGCAAACACGGCAGTTCACTTTCCTCAGAGAATCTCAAGTGAGTTCTGGAGTATCTGCTTGGCTCCTTCCTTCCATGCAGGATTTTTAGGTCCTCTTATTAACAACTATCCTTTGGGCAGTTGACCCTTCACTCATTTGCCTTTGGATAGTTTCTTGTCTTCTGTCTGGCCTCAAGGACCTTCTATTCTCTTAGATCCTATATACCAAAAAATAAATAAAAATAAAAAGTCATTTAGGCATGGCTAAATATACCCTGACTTATGCCTCTTCCTACTTTTCTAATTTTCTCATACCCATCTCTCCCATAAATTCTGCTATTCAGTGACACTGGCCTCTGTACTGTTCTTCAGAGAGCACACTCTCAGTCTCCTGATTATTCCTTTTCACTGGCTGTACCCTGATCTGGAATTCTCTCCCTTCTCATCTCCACCTCATTTCTTCCTTGACTTCCTTCAGTCTCAACTAAAATCTCACCTTCACACAGAAAGCCTTTTCTGATCCCCTTTAATGCTAGTGCCTTCTCTCTGAAATTATTCCCAATTTACCCTATGTACATCTTGCTTTTGTAATTGTTTGCGTGTTAGACTGTTCAGTTTCTTGAGAGGAGGGATGATCTTTTACCTTTCTTTATATCTCCACTGCTTAACACAATTCCTGGCACATAGTAGACACTTAATAAATTGACTGACTAATTTACTGGCTGATCATCTCATCCCAAAGGGGGATTGTGTGGGGCAGTACTAGATGTTGTACAAATATACCGTGTTGCCTATTATCTACCCCAAGTTCAAAGTTCTCAGCTCATCCATAAGGAGAGAGGAATGTAATATTTGCTTGAAAAGTTGGATTTAGGATGGCAAGATGGAAAGTGTACTATATTTTGGAAATAAGAAACTTGACCTAGGACTGACTGTTTACCTCCCCTGGGTTTCATTTTCCTTATTTCAAAATAAGACAGTTGGACTAGAATCATTTCTCAGTTGTCTTCCAGGTCTAAAATGCCAATCTCTTCAGTTTCTATAACTGATCTTATTCTCTGTGTGATCTCTGGTAAAAGACATAACCTCTTTGTACTTTACTTTTATCAATTATAAATACCTCCCAGAAGGGATATAAACATATAAACCCCGATTACTCCTCTGAGAATGTGCTGGATTATGTATTAAATATTGATTCCCACAATCATTTGGCCAAATTCTTTTCCAGACACTCAACCAGGTCATTGAAAATCTTCAACCTGCAGATATTTCTGAAAACAATGTCTGCAGTGTTCAGAAGACAGGGTTTTATTATTTTTTTATTTCCAGGGACCAACTACCTTTAATCTTTAAAACTTAAAATGTATTAACAGAAGCCAATCATAAGCTTACCATAGCAATTGTTGCAAGATGTTCTAGTGGACTGAAAGCTAGACAGATTCAAAAACCTGGGTTCAAGTTTTGGCTCTGTGATTTACTAGCCATGTGGCCATTGGCAAATCATTTGACCACTCTCAGTCTCAGTTTTTCCACCTATAAAATGAGAATAATAATACTTGTCCCAATTCTCACCATTCTGTCATTAAGAAAGCATTTGAATGTTATTTCAAAAAGATGCATTATTATGTTCCAAAAGGAAGGGCACTTGAACCTGAAGTCCCTCCCAGTGTTATGTAAATCACAGTGACTCTTGTCTGATCTCATAAAATTGAGGATCCCTGAGGAGTTTAGGTTATTGATAGATACTGGGATATAATGGGAAAAATGCTAGAGTTATAGCTGAGAGGAGATAGGTTCACATACTGACTCGTGGATCCCAAGCTTAGCAAAGTGAGACACGTATGGGAGGCCAATGGTAGAAGCTTAATAAATTCTTGTGAACTTGACAAAGCCACTTGCTATCTATGCTGCTTTGAACAAGTCACCTACCTTCTCTGGGTCTCAGTTTTTTCCTTGGTAAAATTCTCCCTCAAATTATGATCCTATCGGGAGGAGCCAAGATGGCAGAGTAGAAGGACGCACATTTGCTAGCTCTGAACCCAAAGCCCATAAAATATCTGTAAAGAAGAACTCCCAACAAATTCTGGAGCAGCAGAAGCCACAGAACAATGGAGCAGACAAGATTTCTGTTCCAAAGAGCCCTGAAAACCTGACCCAAAAGGTCCATTGAGCAACGACCCAGAGCAGAGCCCAGCCCTGCCTTGGCCACATGGCACCGAGAGGAGCAGATCCCAGCAGGCTTCAGGGACAGAATCTCCAGTGGCTGCACAGATTCCTCCACCCACAGGTGACAAGGGTCGGTGAGAGAGTCTTTTTGGGTGGCTGACAGGGGAGTGGGGTGTCCCCGTGGTTCGGGCCCCCCCAGGAGGCAGCAGCTGAGGCAGCAGACAGGGGCTCCCCAAGCAGGCAGGAGCCTGAATCCATTGTTAAAGGTCTCTGCATAAACCCCCTGAGGGAACTGAGCCTGTGAGGCGGCCCTGCCCCCACCTGAGCACCTGAACTTAATCTCACACAGAATAGCAGCCCTGCCCCTGCCCAAAGCCCTCAGGCTGGGAAGCAGCATTTGAATCTCAGACCACAAGCGCTGGCTGGGAGGATCTAGAGGCAAGGTGGGGGTGGAAAGAAAACTCAGAAGTCAAGTCACTGGCTGGGAAAATGCCCAGAAAAGGGAAAAAAATATAAGACTATAGAAGGTTACTTTCTTGGTGAACAGATATTTCCTCCCTTCCTTTCTGATGAGGAAGAACAATGTTTACCATCAGGGAAAGACACAGAAGTCAAGGCTTCTGTATCCCACACATCGAAAATAAATATACCATGGGCTTAGGCCATGGAAGAGCTCAAAAAGGATTTTGAAAATCAAGTTAGAGAGGTGGAGGAAAAACTGGGAAGAGAAATGAGAGACATGCAAGAAAAGCATGAAAAGCAAGTAAGCACCCTGCTAAAGGAGATCCAAAAAAATGCTGAAGAAAATAACACCTTGAAAAATAGGCTAACTCAATTGGCAAAAGAGGGTCAAAAAGCCAATGAGGAGAAGAATGCTTTCAAAAGCAGAATTAGCCAAATGGAAAAGGAGGTTCAAAAGCTCACTGAAGAAAATAGTTCTTTCAAAATTAGAATGGAACAGATGGAGGCTAATGACTATGAGAAACCAAGAAATCACAAAACAAAACCAAAAGAATGAAAAAATAGAAGATAATGTGAAATATCTCATTGGAAAAACAAATTATGATCCTATAATCCCAATTTCCTTCTGAATTTCTGCTGATTTTTGCAATGATAATAATAACTAACACTTTATAATACTTTTAATATTTCCAAAAAGCTTTTCATGCGTTCTTTTTCTCATTTGATCCATATAACAACACTGGGAAAAGGTGCTATTATTATCCCCATTGTGTAGATGAAGAAACTGAGGCTCAAAGTTTAAATAACTTGGCCAGAGTCACATAATTATAAAGTGTCTGAGGTAGGATTTGAACCTGGAAATAGTTCAGCCCCATCGGACTCAGAGTAATCGATAACATCCTTCATTTCAATATCCTTGGCAACATCCCAACTCATTCCCCACAGTAAAAAAAAAAAGTCTGTATGATAATTAGGTTCCTTGAACCACCCTAGTTTACTCATGTAACACTGAGTCCATCTAAAAGTCAAAGGTTTCTTAAATTATTATAGACATTGTAATATAGACACTGACTGGAAAACAATCTGGAATAGGTCTCCTTCAGTTTTGGATCCCCTTAAAGCCACTCCAAGTTCATAGCACATTTTGGGTCAGCATCCACTCAAAATCACATCTCAAAAGCCCCCATCAATGTTCTTTTCACCAGATTTGACCAAAAGATACCGGTTTGAATAACAATAGATTAATGGTTTAATTTGAAGCACAATAGATTAATAATTAACATTTTTCCTTCATGTGCACTGGGCTGCTCTTCCACAGAGAGTCAGGAAATAAAGCAGCTCCCCATTGCCACTGAGTCCTATATTTATTTCCTCTTGTGTCCCCTTCAGTCCGCAAAAGAGGAAGCCTGGACAGCTTTCTCATGAATAGGTATTACCAATCTACCTCAGAAATAACAACGATAATAGTCAGCATTTAAATAGACTTTAAAGATTACAGAGTCTATTTCATGCATTAGATCTTTACCATAATGTGAAGTAAGTGGTATTGTTCTCTCTGTTTTAAAGATGAGAAAACTGAGACTGAGAGATACTAAGTGATTTTCTCAGGGACAAACAGCTACTGCACTATGGAGTCAAGATTTGAACTCAGATCTTCCTGACTCAAATTTCAACCCTATCTACTGTGTTGTACTAGCTATCTCTTGCTTAGGTGCTTCCTGTCTCATACCACGTGTTGCAAGGGTACACAGACTGCCCTGGCTTATAATTTCCCTTTTCTCTCACTGTAAGGAGAGGGGCAATAGCTCAGTTTCTCATGGTAGGTGGCAGGAAACCTTACTGTAGCTCTTGGAACATGTTGGAAAACTCATTACTGGCTCTGTGAAGCTTTGAAACCTGATGAATAGATTATCCAGAGGGAAACCCAACTGAGGATTAAAGCATCCTTCTGCTCCTGCTTCCAGCAAGCTTGCACTCCTATGGCATGGTCCAGACAAAACCAAGGCAATAACTTCCTTGTGAGAAAACCAGTGTTGCAATTCACTGCACTGGTGCCCATGGACACAGTGGTCTAATCTCCCTCCAACTCTTTCCTAGATCATTTGACAAAGAAATCCTTGATTCCAAAGTATTTTATGTGCTTTGTGCCCAACCTATACCCAATGGGCATTAGCATACAAAACAGCCTCCTAATAAGTGACAACATTTAGGCTACAAAACATGGTGGTAGGTTTAGTCCAGGCAAACTATACTTATCCAAGCATGCTTCTTATGTTACTCAAAAAGAAGGCTTCTTGAACTTGTTTTATAAAAATATTTTGACTTTTGTGTTTTAGTATAATTGATGTCCACTATTATTTGATGTTTTTATGCATTTAAAAATATTATTTTGAGAAAGGGATCTATAGGCTTCACTAGATTGCCAAAAGAGATTGATGACACCCACACACCCAAAAGGTGAAGAACCTCCAGTCTAATAAAATGTACAATATAGAGACAGTGCCATTGATGGGTCCAAGTCATAGAATGATAGCATTAGTTCTGGAAAGGATTCTTAGAGATCATCTGGTACATCTCCATTTTACAGAGGAGCAAACTAAGGTAATTTTTGAAATGCCACCCTTTCCCATGTAAGTAGCAAGTTTAGTGTTTGGACTCAGGTCCACTGAGTTCATGTGTTCTTTTCCACATAGGCTGCAAAAATAGTTGCGTGTGTATTTTTTTTTAATTTAATATTTTGGTTAGGAAGTAGTCAGGCTGCTTTTTACCAAGTGTAATTCTCCTTGAAAGTTTAAAACCAGGTGTGCATGCACTAGGAGGAATTTTAATCTATGTGGCTGTGACTCATTTATTCTTAACTCATTCAACTGTTGCATTGTACACATTTATCTGAACTTGGAATTGCCTAGGGAACTTGTTTAAACTTTCAGAGTGAAAAGAAGTTTCTATTTGCTGAATGTGAAGCAAGTGACCTTGAACCCTGTTGATTTGGACTTGGCTCAGAACCCAGAGCCAGGAGGTCTGAACAGTTTCTCTCCTTGCTAGGTTTACTCTCCTACCTCTTCCTGTTGGATTTGTTAACACTGTTAATGGAGTGGCTTGGAGAGGGAGACAGACCTGTGGTTCAGAACCAATGGTTCAGCTGAGAGTAAGATGATCGAGACAAAACACTCATCAAGGACTCAAAGTTTGGGGGCTGAGCATTTTTCCTTCAGGGATTATGCAAGTTAGAATCAAGAGGGGCCTTAGACATCATCTTCTCCAGTCTGCCTAATTTTACTGATCAGGGAGCTGAGACTTAGAGAGAAATTACCTGTCCAAGGTCACACACATGAACCCTGGTGTTCACTCCGATTTCTTGTGGCCTTGACTCTTTTCATTGGCCTACTCCATTTCCAGAAGGAGTAAGAAGAAACCTTTCCTTCACTTGAACGTAGCCAAGCATCTTCTAAGATTTCATTTTCAGCATCCTGCTCTGGTGACTGACCTCTGCTGGCAATATTACAAGTTGAATAGTAAATTGTTTGACACAGAAATGGTATGTCCTTCACAGAACAATCTCTTGGTGTCTTTCAAAGCTGTAGTTTATTGGGAAAGAACAGCAGCCCAGGGAGAAAAACAGCTGGTGTTTAAATAGCACTTTAAGGTCTGCAAAGCTCTTTACATAATTCTCATTAAATCATCACCAAAAGCCTGAGAAATAGGTGCTATTATTATCCCCATTTTACAGATGGGAAAACTGAAGCTGAGAATGATTAAGTAACTTATTCAGTCACCCATATAAGTGTCTGAGGCAGTATTAGAGCCTAGGTCTTCCAGATTTCAAGGTCAGAGTGCTACCCACTGCCCCACCCAGCTTCCTACTTGCCTGGCATACTGGTACGAGGTAATACAATCAATTAACAAACATTTTCTATGCCAATCTCACTGAATCTGAGTTGAACAGGACTTCATAGGTTATATAGTCAATATATAAGCCTCAGCTTGAACGCCTCAAATGAGTGGAAATTTATCTTCTTCCTAAAGGATAGGAACTTAGCACTCTGCCTAGAGAGCGTGGGTGGTATGGAAGATAGAGCACTGTGCCTGAGTTCAAATCCAGCTTCAGACCTTTATCATCTGTGTAGCCCTAATCAAGTCACAACCAGTTTTATTTATCACTTAGCCCACATACCTTATTTCATAGATAGGGAAACTGAGTCCCAGATAAGGGAAATTCCTATGGTCACCCAGGTCACAGAGCAGCCATTTGAACTTAGGGTTCTCTCTAACATGATCAAACAAGACAATATATGTGAAATGCTTTAAAAGCTTTAAAATGTTATACAAACAGTAATTAGGATTATTATCAAATTGAGTTCCTAAAATATTTGTTAACTACTTACCTATGTGTATACAAAGACCAAAAAATAAACAGAAGAAAAAAAGACTTTCCCTACCCTTAAGAGGCTTATATTCCAGTGTGCAGACTGTAGCACATTGACAGCTAAGTAAATCTAAAGCATTCACAAGCTGATATAAGGCAATTTCAAGAGGCAGGGAGAGCCTCTTGTGGGGAGACCAGGGAAGAGCTCAGGTAGGTAGTGCCACCTGAGCCACCCCACAGTTTTACATCATGACTCTAGTTTCTCCGAGTCTTTCCTAAGACAAAATGGCTAGGATTAAAGAGGGTTCCTGGTGGGATTGGACTAAAGCATAGCATGATTTTCTACTCCTGGGTTCTAGAAATGTTGATACATGCTTCCTCTAAGGCAGCCTAAAATTTATTGAGAAGAACTTGGACAACTCTAGTAGAGGCAGCCCTCAAATACTCAGATGGTTTCATGATCTCATAGATTCAGTTCTCTCTAATGATAAAGGTTATAATCCATCCATGGTTGCCCATCCTGTAGGACTCTAATTCATGTTCTCCCCAAAGCTGGCCAAAAGGGACCCATCCAACATATTAGATATCTATCTAGCTTTCTCCAGATATTGAAAGGGTTCCAATGGAACATTTTGGGGTAGGAACCTGCACTCCTCCTATAGCTGTTACCCCTGTGTGTCAATGTTGCACTTTGGAAACAAATCCCCAAATAGACACCTAAATGAAAATCCTCAACATTAAAACTCCTGATTAATTGCTTTCATTTCATCTTTGTTGCTGAAGCATTCAACCTTTCCATTTTTGTTACTGGTGATTTGGTTTTCTTCTTTTTCAAAATCAAATCAACCAATGTTTTATCTACTTTATTATTTTTTTTCCATAAAACCATCTCCTTATTTTATTTATTAATTCAATTCTTAAAAGTTTTCAATTTTATTAATCTCTCCTCTGGTTTTGAGACTTTTCATTTTGGTGTTTAACAGGATATTTCATTTGTTCTTTTGGCAATTTAATTGTGTGCCCAATTCATTGATCTGTTCTTTTTTTTTCTTTTGTTGATGTACACATGTAAAAATATAAAATTTCCTCTGAGTACTGTTTTTGTCTAGATACAAGTTTTGATATATTGTCACATTGTTGTCATTATCTTTAATGAAATACTGTTTCTAAAATTTGTTCTTTGATCTAGCTCAGTCATTTTTCTGATGAGATAGTTCACGTTTCCTTCTTTTTTTTATTCTGTCGATTTTGTTTTGTCATTTTTTGATGTCTCATGAATCATTAGCTTCCACTTGCCAAATTCTAATTTTTAAGGAATTATTTTCTTCAGAAGTTTTCATATCTTTTTTTATTAAGCTAATTTTTCTTTTTAAGTAGTTATTTTTATCAATGAAATTTTATACCTCTTTTACCAGTTAGCTAATTCTGTGTTTTTTGGTGTTATTGTCTTAATTATTTTTGTGTTTCTTTTACCAAGATGTTAATTGTCTTTTCATAATTTTCTTATGACTCTTTTTTTCAAAAATTTTTTCTTCTATTGATCTTATCTGATTTTGAAAAGCATTTTTTAAATCTTTTAACAGGAATTTTTGTTGGACTTGTGTCTAATTCACATTTTTTGAGACTTTTTTTGTTATTTTGACATTGTTTTCTTCTTTTGAGTTTATATCAAGCTTCCATATCACCATAGTAGCTTTTTATGATCTGGTTCTTTCATTTTTGTTTTTTTTTTTTCTCAGTTTTTTTCAGCCTATTTCTTGACTTTGTTAAGCTAAAGTTGGACTCTGTTCCCAGGATGGAGGGTATAAGAGGGGGCATTGTCCTACTCTTCAGAATTTTTTGTGTGTGTGTTGATGTTTTCAGAGCTAGTTATGAGAGTTTGGAAGTAGTTGGTATTTCCAAGGTAGTGTGATCTGTGGAGAAGTGAAGTCACTGCTCTCCTGATTTGTGCTCTGTTCCTTACCTAGAATGGGCACCTGCTACCCTGAGACTACAAGCACTCCTGATCCTAGGGACACCTAATCCTTTTGTGACCAGAAGTAGTACTGTACCTTTAGGCACATAATAAAGCCTATTATAACAAAATCTTTTTTTTTATTTTGACTCTCTAAGAAGGACTGCCTTGCATTCAACTGCAACTTCCTTCTTCTGGTTTCATTTATAAGAAGGTCAAGACTGATATGATTCAGCACCTCCAAGAATACATCTATTCATTGGTCATTGGAAAAGTGCATCACACATGGAGTGGTAGCCATCTTTAAAGGTAAGGTACCTGAGGGTTTCACACCTCTTACCTAGTGATACAGACATCTACTTACTCTTTGCATTATTTCACTCACTCCAGCTTGTTCTTCCATAGAATGATCTACATTTCCAGAGAAAGACAACCATCTTGCTCTTCTTGTTCAGTCACATCTGACCTTTGGGACCACATTTGTAATTTTCTTGGCAAGGTAATACTGGAGTAGTTTTCCATTTCCTTTTCCAGAGGATCTAGTGGATCTATCTTGACAGGCAATCAGAAGTAGCTTACCCAGTGTCACACAAGTAGGAAATGTCTGAGGCTGGATTTTAATTCAGGTCTTCCTGACTCCATGCCCCCTGCTCTATTTTCTCAGGCTCCTAGGACTAACATTGTTTAGGGAACGTTTCCTATCCTAACACTTTTAACTATTAAGGTTCTAGTTTTCATATAAGGCAATCACTAGAATGGAGGTCTCAATTCAACCAGATCAGGAACTAGTAACTGTCTCTTAATATGGCTCCAACAAGATACTTTTGCCCATTCATAGTTTCTTTCCTTTCCTCTCAAGTTCTTCATTCCCTTTCCAGATCAGCCCCAACCTCTGTCTCACTTGGTGCCAAAGTATTAGCATTATTAATCATTATTTTATGTCATTTAATATTATTTTATAGGATAGATAGGTGGCATGGTGGACAGAGGGCTAAGCCTGGAGTCAGGAAAACCTGAATTCAAACGTAGCCTCAGATACTTACTGTGTGACTGTTGGCAAGTCACTTACCCATTTGCCTTAGTTCTTCATTTGTAAAAAAAGTAGGAGAAGGAAATGGCAATCCATTGCAGTATCTTTGCCAAGAAAACTCCAAATGGCATCACAGAGTCTTATATGACTACAATGACTGAACGACAAAAATTTTATGTCACAGTTCATTTTCTTCCCAAAGCTGCTCCAATCACATCAGAAAATTGTTTCTTCATGTACGTGAGTGATACAATGGGTGAGCTCTGACTCAGGAAGATCTAAGTTCAGATCCTACTTAAAACTTCTTAAAAACTATGAGATACTGGGGAAGTCACCTGCACTTTCTCAGTCTCATTCATGAGTTTCCTCATTTGTAAAATTTGGATAATAAAAGTACCTGTTTCCAGGGTTGTTGACAGGATCAAAAGAGAGAATACATGTAAAGTGCTTTGTCAGCCTTAAAATTCTATGTGATTCTAGATATTTTTATTTTTTAATATTCTTTTCAAGCATGAAAATGTTCATCTCTAACATCAGGCAATAGATTACATCATTTAACTGTTGACTTAAATAGTTTTCTTTCTGCAAAAGTATTCTGCCCTTTTCAGTATTAAGCTGTTTCATATAAGAAGACCTTAAAGGAAGAGTCAGTACCTTAAGCAAGGATCTCACATTTAAACTATAAAGATTCAAATAGAACTTTGTTGATGGTTTAAACCCTAGGCCATTTTTAGTAAGGAGGAAACTGTCTCCCTGGGCATGTGTCTTTCTGGGCCTGAATTTTCTCATCTAAAAATAAGAAGATTGAACAAAACTATTTCTAAGGTAACTTCCAACTCTAGATCTATGATCTCCAAATCTTAGAATGCCAAAAAATCACGGGCTTACAGAGAGATGGCAATTTCTCTGGGTGGATAGAGTTCCTATACTGCAAGTTCACTATCCCTGAGGGAATCACAATGTACCTTCAAGTGTAAGAGGCAGAACTGCAAACTGTGAGGTCTGTTCATTATTTTTGTAATTGCCAATATACAAAATCTGTTCCCCTCCATTCGGAGAAAGACCTGTTATTGACTAGTCTTTTCTGTCTCACTCAGTAATATAGGAAGAGATGAATGCTCTGTAGAATCTGTCAAGTTCTAAAATAAAATAAATTTAACTCAAAACTCTAAAATTAGAGTTGAGGAATAAAACAACTTTAATCATGATAGCAATGTAGCAAACCTGCCACCCTGAGGGATGTCCGGTGTATTTCCCAACTCCAAGGCCTATCTCAAAACTTTTTTTTCCTTTAGGAGGAGAGGATGAGGAGGCAGTATGAGATAGCAAGGCCTGGTCATGAGATCCCAATGTCCCTTGACCATCTGGGCAAGGAAAGCCATGGCCATTCTGGCTGTTTTGCCCTTCCTGTTGTGAATCCCAATGGAAGGGGGGCCAGGACACTAGAAGCTGAGATCCAGTTAGAACTGGGCTTCCCTACGAGGCAAAATCCCTGGGATAGGGGGACTTAGGGTGTTGTTTAGTTCAACCTAGTCAAGTATTTTAAGAATAGGAATGTAAGAACATTGCTGAAATTCTGACATTTTAAGGATAACTTAAGGGAATAGCAGTCTATATCACATTTGGCATTAACAATTTCTGCCATTATATTAACAATTTTCTGTTCAGTTATGTCCCTGTTTTTAGTTAGGATAGCCAAAAAAACCCAAAAAACCTCAGTTCAAGGACTCATAGCTTTAAAACTGAAAGGGACGTTCAGCTTCATGGAGTCTAATACCCTCATTTTTTGGAAGAGAAAACTGGGGCTTACAGAGGTTATGTGACTTGCTCAAGGACACACACACAAGTAGGGTATGTGGCAGAACTAGGATTTGAAGCCAGGTAATAGAACTCTGAATCCAGAGCACTTTTCCCTAAGTCAAGTCTTAGGATGCCAAGAAATAATCCCAGCAACTGACATACCTATAGCTTAGAGTTTGCAATGAACTTTCCATTCATGATCTCATTTGCAGGAGGGAAAGAACCTTCCCTGGCAGCTTAGCCCCAGAAAAACTGAAGAAAATCTACTTCTGGGGAGGGAAAACAATCTACAGTGAGTGGTAGCTGTTTTTCTTTGTCTGTTGTCTGAATACCTGGTAATAACTGCAGTTTGTTTTAAAATGTAAATTGGTGTTTTGTTCTGGGACCAAGTGAGAATCCTCTCATGCCTCTCCTGCCCCCCAAGCCCAGAGGCCCTGCCAGGCCTGGATCTGTTGTAATTCTCTCCCCAGAGGGAAGACTATTTGACCTTTCGTCTCATTTGTCTCTTTCAGCTTGGCTCCAGTCTGTCCTTTTGTTTACGAAGCTGAAACCCCAGAGTTCCTCCTTCATTACCGGCTGCCCTGAAGAGCAAATATTTGGCACTTTTCCACTGAAGCCAGATCTTCTCCTCACCCCCACCAGGCCTTTGGAAAGGAAAGAGTATCTTGGGAGATCAGATTGTCCAGCTAGTGATGGAACAATAAACACACTGAGGGGGCTCCGATAAGAGAAGGGCAGAACGGAAGCAGTTCAGTTTCTGTGTCTTTTTTCACATACCTGAAAATCTCCCATAGATTTAATGACTGAACATGGCTATTTATTTAGAAGGGGATGAGGCAGCCTTGTAATAGTGACTTTTGTGACTAGAAAGAGTGTCAGAGGTCTTGTCATCCAACCCAGTTCACTCCCTCCTAACCTCTGGCTCTGAAAATCCCACAGATCACCTTAGGGATCACCTTCTCTATAAGACAAGACCTTTCTTGATCCCCCACCTACCCACCCAATGACCTCTCAGACACACACCAAATTACCTTTGTACATATGTGTGTGTGTGTTTGTGTGTGATGTGTGTGTGTGCTGTTTCCCCCCAATAAAATGAAAGTAGGGAGTGGTTCATTTTTGTATTGGAAACTTCTGCTGTTTGTCACATTGTAAAAGCTGAATAAACGCTTGTTGATTGATGGATTGAGGAAACCAAGTCCCAAATGATCTAAATGGCCTCTCAAGATCACACAGATAATAACTCAGCAATGCATCATTTGAGGTAGCTAAATCACTCAGCCGTTGATGTGGGAGATTTAACATTAGGACAATCCGTCTTTGAATTCATCTCTAGACACCTCCTTGTTTTCTGATCTAGAGACAAGTCATTCAGTCTTGTTTACTCCCAGATGCTTCATCTGTGAAATGGGGATGATGATAGTAATGCCTATAACACAGTCACTATGAGGATCCAATCAAATGAGATAGTATATACCAAGTACTTTTTGCGAACTTTATAGTATGGTATAAAGGTAAACTGGGTTTCATGTAATCCAACCTCTTCCCCTATAATCTTTAAGTTAGTCAAAGTATCTTTAGAAATGGAATCTTGGGAAATCTGCTAGTTCAAATAATGCTTTAAATAGATAAAGAATTTTCTATAAAATAATTACTTTATAGCTAAATAATCTGAGGTCTATAGAGAAGCAAAATGCTTCACCCCAAGTCACACAGTTAGGTAGCAACAGTCTAGGAGCTAGAGCCTGAGATAAAGGGGAAGGAGTTGGAGGGGATGTCAGGACTGTTTGTTTTGTTTTAGCAAAATAGAGAAAATTAAGCTTATAGTCACACTGAAAAGAGCCACATGTAGCAAGATTTTTTTTTTATTCTTTTATGGAATACTTTTAAAGGGAAATAGCATTAGCATTTTTAAATGTCACAGGACATCGGGTTTCATGTAAATGGTTTCAGAGATTCTGATCCAAAGGAATAAGCATGCCACGCTAATGAAATATGTCCATCATTCCTATTGGCCAAACAATCAAGCATTTATTAAGCACCTTTTAATTTTCCAGGTACTTTAGAGATATCATTCTAGAGGAAGAGCTCACAATTCTCTCCAAGCAACATTTTTGTACAATGAGTAGTTTGTTTTGTTCTTTTGATGACAATAATGCCAGTTTTTCATGAAATGTTTATCCCAGATGGCTTAAGGGACAAAATTTCTCATTTGCAATTTTCTGTTTTTACATCCTTTGGTTTCTGGTTATTTCCAATCAAGATAAGTTTGTCTTCACCTACCACAGCCATCAGTTACAGCTCAGAAATTCCTCCTATTAAATAGAGATTTTTATTGTAATTATATCTTTTATTGAGAGATTTGATTGAGAGAACATAGTAATTTTATTCAAGTCTGTGAAGGTCTATCACAGGGAAGATGGATTAAATTTGTTTTGCTTGGCTCTAGAGGGTAGAACTGTGAGCAAAGATACAGATTTCAGCTTGATATAAGAGTAAAATGGACTGTCTTGGGAGGTAATGGATTCTCTATAACTGTGATTAGTCTGCTGGAGTATGCCTAACCCCTTCTCAGGGAAGGGTAAAAGACATTAATGGTCAAGTATATGTTGACCAAGATGATCTCTGAAGTCATTCAATTCAACAAATATTTATCAAGCACCTACTATATCTGAGAAGTTAAGGTACCAAAAAAATGTCCTTGTTTTTAGGGAATATATTCAGACCAAAGTTGGAGGAAAACATTTAGTGACTTTGGGCATCTACTCTGAGATCCTTATGCAGTGTTGATAATGACCCAGCTCCTTGACTAATGGGATCCTTCCCTGCTACTCTAGGGTTTCCTAATTCTCATATGAGGACTCAAGTCCCCTAGTCCTTTACAGCTTGTAACTACCTCTGCCTCTGTGGGCCTGATTTGATGTCTAACTAATGCTTCAACCAAGGGTCATGGAAAGGGGGGCCTACCCTGACCCTCTTTTGGACCCCATATAAACCCTTTTCCCTTTCCCAAGTTTGTCCACATTTTATATGCTTGTTTTACCCACATTCAGTCTCTGAGGTTCTTATAATACCAGTCCTAAAGTAAGTCCAAAGCATCCCACAGGACTGACCTTGATATGCTTGACCTCTAACACTGCATCAGAACACCCTAAGCTTATCAACCATTGCCCAAGATAGGGCTCTGAACCTCCCAGTGGCCACAGCAACCTCCCCAGATTAGGAAACATAGAGAACAAGAGTTGAGAGCGTAAGTCCCATGTCCTGAAGGGAAGAGCTCACTATTTCTCTCATTGATACCCCAACTAGGACTAGTGGCTTGTCCTGAACCTTATGCACTTAGGTTCCCCTAACCCCAACCCAGCTTAATTTCATAAGCAGATCCAGAAGGACAACACATGAATTAATCTAAATATTAAATTGGAAATTAGCAACATAGCGTATAGAATGACAGATATAGAGTCAAGAAGATTCAAGTTCAATTCCTGCCTCAGAAATTTACTAGCTATGTGACCCTGGACAAGTTACTCAAGCTATGTCAAACTAAGTTTTCTCAGCTGTAAAATGGAGATGATAATCATATCTATCTCCCAGAGTTTTGTCAGGACAACATGAAATAACATTTTTGAGTTACTTTGCAAACCTTAAAGAGCTATTGAAATGCCAACTATTATAAAGGAAATGCAAAGTATTTGGAGACCTGTTATGGGGAAGAGGGGTAATAAATATTATTTTGCTTGACTCCCGAGGGTAGAATTAGGGAGATGTGGATATAAGAGGAAAAAAACACAAAAAATGAGGGAATAAGAAATGTCTCAAGAAGATGGAACCTGAGATGTGTTTTGAAGTACACTAAGGATTCTAAGAGGTAGCAGAAAGAGAGAGTACTCCAAACATGAGGGACCACTTAGGCAAATGAATGGAGGGGAGAGATGGATGGTCAAGTGTGGGTGAATGGAGAGCACATGAATAACATTAATATGAAATTAGACCAGAAAGATAGGTGGGAAATCCATTTCAAAGGGTCTTCTGTGCTAGGTTGAGGATTTTGTATTTGATCCTAGAAGTGATTTATAGGAAGCCATTGGAAATAGTTTTGATGGGAGTGGAGGGTAGGGAGGGTTTGGGAGGGGTAGGATGAGTAGGTGACATGAGCACATTGATGTTTTAGGAATAATATTTAGCAATCATTTGATGAAGGTAGAGAGTGGATACAAGGAGTCCAATTAGGAGACAATCAGAATAGTCCAGGTGAGAGACAATGGTAGCCTGACTACAGTAGTTAGAAAACCCAGTTCTGAGGTTTGACAATTCCATGATTTTATTTGTAATTTGCATTTAAAAATCATAAAAAGGCATCCAGTCTTTACTCTATTTATTTCCATTTCATCTAGGGTGGTTTCTGTGACTATTTTATGGGTAATTTGTACTATGGTGCCAGGCACCAATTGAAGAGACTTGGGCTTTT
Organism: Notamacropus eugenii; assembly: GCF_028372415.1. Taxonomy (NCBI): domain Eukaryota; kingdom Metazoa; phylum Chordata; class Mammalia; order Diprotodontia; family Macropodidae; genus Notamacropus; species Notamacropus eugenii. The sequence goes on along the minus strand of NC_092872.1, from coordinate 245,993,259 downwards.
CCTTAAGCACTATTAACTGTAAATAGAATAAAGAAATGATGTTTTCTAGGCAGGGTCTACATTTCACCTAACTTTAATTATATGGTGTTTTGCTGAAAGTATTTCATTTGCAAGTGTTAGAAAACACAAACAGTTCATGACAGCAAATATGTAAGCTGGGGATTTACACGTCCTTTTTGTTTTTCCTCTGGAACACATCCAAGGCTCCCTGCAAGGACTTAGTGGGAGGAAAGATGCTAATTCAAGGTGAAAAAGTGAATGAGATGCTCAATAAGATTCTTTTGATCAACATTCAAAATATCCAATCTTTTACTCTCTGTCTTGGAGACAGGAAGATCTGTCTTATTTTAGAGAAGCTACTGCCCTAATAACTAAAAATTTTGATAAGCATGCTCTTTGGTCACAAAAAAGTCAAAGTAGAATAAAGCTTTGTCTCCTTGGAAAATATATACCATGAAAGCAGAGGCATGAACTTTTTCCATACAGTAAGTTGTTCAGTTTTCTAGCTTAAGCATCAACACATTTTATAAATTTAATTTTAACTATCATGAATAACCTTTAGTTTTCCTGTCTATAAAATAAAAGGTTTGGACTAAACAATCTCTTTTAGACTCAAATGAATGATTCTATGCCCCTGCTAAATTGTACTACATGCTTCCATTTTTTCTTTAACCAAGTATGTTAAATTTAATTCCATTCACTTTAACAAACATTTATTAAAATTCTAGTTTGCAAAGACTATACTGTATTAAAAGCCTTCCCCCTGCAGCCAACAAATAGCAGGGGAAAAAAACCTACAATGGCTGGATCCTTCAGGAAGTTGCTTGATGATATAGATGTGAATGTTGCTTGTGGATGCCTATTACATGTTCCTTAATGACACCCTCATCAGGGATGCCGATGCACACATAGATTATGGTCATAACCATTTTCATTGGATCACAGGATATAGTTTAAACCTCACAGGTCACTGAGTCAAAGCCCCTCATCTTAGAGATGAACTCCATAATTCCTATTTTATATAACAACTGTGGAAAAGCAGTGGGATAAATGAGGTCATCAAAGAAATGTCTGAATGAAATTGGAGATTTCCTTTCTTTCAAGGTGAGAGCAAGGGATTTTTAAGAGGCAGTGCATTCGATGCATTGGTAGACTTGTGATTTCAAGAGAAGGTGAGAATGATCACAAACACGCTGGGTAGACTGCTCTGATACATACATAGACAAGAGTAATGCCATTGGAGGGGACATTTAAATTATTGAGCTCAAAGATATATTTTAGTATTTGAATATAGATTGAACTCTACTCTAAAAGCTGAGAATATACATGCCCTTGAGATGCCTAATGCTTAAGGTCTACTAAGGTATAAGTGTGGAGAAGTAAGGTTTGAATTGGAGTGTGATATAGCATGATGTAGTAGATAGAGTGCCAAGCCTGAAGTCAGGAAGATTCATCTTTCTGGATTCAAATACAGCTTCAGACATTTACTGGCTGTGTGATCCTGGGCAAATCACTTAACTCTGCCTCAGCTTCCTCGTAGGAAATGGTAAACAATTCAAGTATTTCCCCCAAGAAAACTCTATTGGAATCATGGAGAGTAGGACATGACTAAAAAACAACTGAATACAGTGATGGAGCATGGGGAAGACACAATCAAAGTATCATAGGAAGATTTGGCAAGGGAGAAGTTAGATTCAACTAGAAGAGTCAGAAGAGACCCCATGTAGAAGGGAATATGTGAATTTTTACCTGAAGGAATAGAAGGACTTTTGCAGACAAGAAAGAAGCAGGAACTTTTTCAAGGAATGAGAAAAGGCTTTTGTTAAATGAACAATAATGAGAAAGGTCAGGGTTAGTGAGAAAATTATTAGACTCAGTCTGGCTAAAATAAAGAATATGTAAAAGAGTAAAGATAATTCAAGCTACAGGTAGATGGTGAAACGTCAGGTAACATTTTATATGTTATATTAGGCTTCTCAGTAAATCTCTGAAGACTTTTGAACAGAGGGGTGACCAGACCAGACATGGACCTTAGATGGATGACTTGGGTAGTCATTTTGGCAAGCAGAATGAAGAAAGGAAAGACAGGGGCCTTGTCTAATAGTTAAGAGGCTATTGCCATAGTCCAAGAAAGAACTGATGATGAACTAAAATGAGGATGAATTGGAATATCTCCTGATGGATGAAGTAGCCACATCAGTCACTTTAGAGATTCATTAACATTGAATTAAAATAGCAGCACGTTATTTTTCAACCATCTAAATCTCTATAACCTTTATGTGACCTTGGCTAGAATTATGCTGAAGTCCTATAGCAGGAAAGAGCTGTCTGTATCCATTCCACTTGGATGTTCTGTTCTAAGGACTAGAGGTGATCCTTTCTTATTCAAATGCAAGGAAAGAGACATGAGTGATTTTTATCACCTCCTTGGTTTTAAATGAGTTTTACCACATTGTTTTACTACCAGTAATTAGAAGTTGGTTTTATGGAGGGAAAGGAAAATACCCTTTCCAAACAACACATTATTTCCATGTAACTTGCTTGACTCTCCCCCATAAAGCTTGGAAGGAAGTTTTGGGTAGGCATAAAGGAAGACAGCTCATAACATTGGGCTCATTGTTCAGTTCTGTTACAGATAATAAAGCTACTTGGTGCTTACCTTTCAGATTCTCTGTCTCTTATCGAAGCCATTTCCTCCCGAAGGCATCCATAGTTATGACTTCAATATAATGCTCTTGGCACAGCCCTGGTCATTTCAAAAATCTTGCCTGTATGCTAGGGATATGACTCATCCTCTTTTCATCTCCATGTACAAAACATCACTATTCTCCCCTTAGAATGAATGAAAAAAAATTTATTAAGCACTAATGTGTAAAAGCTCTATGCTGAGTGCTGGACATACCAAGAAAAAGGCAAACCCCATATGGCAGTCAGGAGAGGAAATGTACACACTGAAATGCACACAAAAATGGATGATTTCAAAATTGGGGCAAAATGATTATAGAGTGATGAAAGGAGTTAAAATCTGAGGGTGAAATTAAAACTTATATTGTTGTTGCTTAGTCATTTCAGTGTGTCTGACTTTTCATGAACCCAACTGGGATTTTCTTGGCAAAGATACAGGATCATTTCCTTCTCCTATTCATTTTACAGTTGAAGAAACTAAAGGAAAAGGGTTAAATGACTTGCCCAGGATTACACAGCTAGGAAGTGTCTGAAGCAACATTTGAACTCAGGTCTTCCTTAGTTTATGCCCAGTACTCTATTAAATAGGCTACTTAGCTGACCCAAAATTAAGGCTAGAAGCTTCCAAGTGAGGAAAAAGGAGTATTTTGGGTGAGGGATATCTTTATGTTCCTTAGTGGAATAAAGGGAAATAAAAAAAGATTTTGGATTAAAAACCCCAAAGAAGAATGATATGTGTACTTTAATAAACAGCAGACAGAATAAAGACCTTTCAGTCCTGAGTTTTATTGTCATCCTATTAAATTAAGAAATGGAAAGTGTAGGATAAATCTTGGAGTAGGAAGGATGCTAACACATTACCTTTGAATCCCATTCTGTCCAGAGCCATGAAAGTCTCATTCCCTTGAAATGTTTCAAAACCAAGTTTCCCAAAGACTTGGAAAGCATAATGTAGGGAGTTGTACTAGTGTAAGGGAGCCAACTGGATAACCCTGCTGGCACTACTGCTTCATTAATTTCTCAACTTCTCAAAGATGTGGGAAGATGGCCCCTCAAATAGTTGAGGATTAGGTAGTTTGCCTAAATGATGGACAGATCACACCCAGATGCTACCATAGATCACTTCACTGACTCTGTTGTCTTCCAAAGACCTTCCAACTTGTGCACTTCGGGTTTAAAAACACTCTCCGTCCTTTTGAGTATGGTTTCTTAGCCCAGGATCTGTGCCTTTAAAAAAATAAACAACTCTATTTCAATATATTCAGTTTTCTGGTCACCTCTATATTTTTTTATTTTATATATTTAATGAATTATTCTACTGGATTTATTGGCTTTTCCATACTGTCAGAGAGGCCTATTAAACTCGTAAGTTTGCACACCTCTGCTGTCAAAAATAGAACTCCCTTTTCACCCTTACCAAGTTTGGGGGTGATTGATACTTCACATGCAGACATTGTTATCATGATATCAATTGTTAATTGATAATCAATTAATAAATCATGAAGTCCTGTGGCAGGAAAGAGCTGTCTATATCCTTTTCACTTGGATAATCAATTAATAAATCAATATTAAGTTTTGAGAAGGGCTAGTGTCTTGGGAATCATTTCCTGGGGTTTGCTTGGCACTACAATGTTATAGAGCTAAATTCAATTTGGTATTGATGTGCTGAAAGGTGCTGAAAGGAGCTTCTTGGGAAACCAGAAGGCCTATGGTCAGGAAGTGTGCTAAGTCATTTCTCAGAAAGCTCAGGCTTCTCCAACATACTCAAGAAGACAAAATGATCCATTTTTCATAGGTTCCCCCCCCACAACTCAAAGAGGACAAAAGGGATTTCCCAAATGAATCCTCTCATCCAGTAGACACTATCATCAACAAAACTAATTTATTCAATCATATTTTTTCTGTTTGGCTTTGTTTAGAAATATTCTTTAAGTATTTTAAATTTAAATATTCTTTAAAAATTCTTTAATTCAATAAGTTTCGAATAAAAAATATTAAAAGAAGTACTTTAATCTCAACCATTGGGACTATAAATACTGTGTAGAATTCTATATTGTCTTAGGCTAGAGAGTTTAAATCCTCTATCCAAAGCCTTACGTGATTCATCCAGTTATTAATGATCTCCTTTATCCCTCAGATTAGTTTATATTTGCTTAATTTATATTTTGTATTTATTTATTCAAGTACATATTGTTTTCCCCAATAGAATATAAACTCCTTAAGGTCAGGGACTGTCATTTCCATTTGTTTGTTTTGTTTTGTTTTTTAATTCACAACCCCTAACAAATATTAAAAACTTAATAATTTAATACTTGTGGATTAGCTGTCTAGATTTATTTGAAGATATTTGATCTCAAGGATGAAAGATATTTGATCTCAAGGTGTTGCTCTGGTAGTGAAATCAAGATGGCAGAGTAAAGAAAGAACATAGCTGGTGTCTCCCAACATTCCCCTCCAAACAACTTTAAAATAATGTCTCAAATTGAATTCTGAAATGGCAGAGTCAATAAAAAGTCAGAGTGAGACATTCTTCCAGCCCAAGACAACTTAGGAGGTTGCAAAAAGAGATCTAGGACATAGAGATGGAGACTGACCCAGAGCCTATACGAGTGAAAACATAATGCTGGGTCAAGGTAGTAGTGCCAGAAGAAGCAGCCTCTTTGGAGCTCTCAAATCAGAGATGATAGTGGAACTTTGTAACTGGTCAGAAAGAGATCGTAAGGGACCCCTATGTTAGCACTGGATGCAGGACTAGATGTTGTTTAGTACATTCACCGCTAATAGCCACTTCTAGGTCATAATTTCAAGGTAGAGAGGAGCACTTTCGGTCAAGAAGTATAGAAAGCACTGAGGTGCTCTGGTCACAAGGAATCAAAGACCCTGAGAAATAGTATTATTTCTAGTCTCAAGGGAACAGAGGACCTGAGGAGCAGTATTGGTTGTAATCCCAAGGGATTGAGATTCCTTCCTGGGTAAAGGCCAGAGTACAGACCAGAAAAGAAGTAATCACACCTATTCTTCTCTTTCTACCTTGGAAACACTGAAAAATTCCAAACCCCAAAAAGTAGCTGTAAAGACAGCAGGATAAAAAAAGAGTGAAGCTTGAGACAGTGTCCCTTCTTCAACTTCATCCTCATGCCACTGATCACCACCTGAAAGAAATGCTAAAATGAAAACTTTGGAATGTTACAACCAAATTCCAAAGCAATGAGGCAGAAGAAAGCAAAACTATCATTCTTTGCAGATGATATGATAATATACTTAGAGAACCCTAGAGAATCAACCAAAAACCTAGTAAAACAATTAACAACTTTACCAAAGTTGCAGGATATAAAATAAACCCACATAACCCATTAGCCTTTCTATATACTACTAACAAAACTCAGCAGGAAGAGGTAGAAAGAGAAATTCAATTTAAAATAATAGTAGACAATTTAAGATACATGAGAGTTTAAATGCCAAACCAAACCCAGGGACTGTATGAACGCAATCACAAAACACTTTTCACACAAATGGAGACAGATCTACTCAGAGAAGTTGGAGAAGTCTAATTGGGGAAATATTAATTGCTCATGAACAGGCTAAACTAATACAATAAAAATGATAATTCCACCCAAGTTAATTTACCTTTTCAGTGCCATGCCAATCAAACTACCAAATATTTATTTTACAGAACTACAAAGAAAATACAAAATTTATCTGCAAAAAAGGTCAAGAAAGTCTAGTGAATCAATGAAAAATGCTAAAGAAGGTCCAGCAGTACTGGATTCCAAATTATATTACAAAATGATAATGATCAAAGCAATCTGGTACTGGCTAAGAAATAGAACGGCAGATCAGTGAAATAGATTAGATACATAATACACAGTAGAAAATGACCATAGTCATCTAGCTTTTGATAAACTCAAAGATACAAGCTTTTGGGCTAAGAACTCATCATTTAAAAGAGGAAAATGGAAAACATTTTGGCAGAAACTAGGTGTGGGCCAACCTCTCACACTACATCCCAGAAAAGGTCAAAATGGATAAATGATTTAGACATAAAGGATATCATAATTAAATTAGGGGAGCATGGAAAAATGTATCTTTTGGATTCATTGATAAGGGAAGAGTTTATGACCAAACAAGAGATATAGAGAATCACACGAAATGGTTAATCTTCATTACATAAAATTAAAAAGCTGTTGCACAAACAAAACTAATGCAGTCAAATTTATAAGGAATACAGGAAATTAGGAAAAACTTTTACAGCAAGGTTCTCTGATACATTCTCAAATGCACAGGAAATTGATCTAAATTTATAAAAATAAAATCCATTTTCTAGGAATGGTGAAAGGATATGGAAAATCAGTTTTCATAAGAAGAAGTCAAAACTATCAGTAGTAATGTAAAGTGCTCTAAATCACTATTGATTGGAGAAATGAAAATTCATTCCCTGAGATACTACCTCACACCTATCAGATCTACTTGAATGACACAAAAGAAAAATGACAAATGCTGGAGGGAAAATGGGAAAATGGGACACTAATACACTGTTAATAAAGTTGGGAAGTACTCCACCTATTCTGGAGAACAATTTGGAAAAATGCTTAAAGAGCTATAAAACTATGCAAACCTTTTGACCCAGCAATACCATTACTAGGTTTATAAAAGAGAAAAGTTCTTCTATGGACCAAAATATTTATAGCAGCACTTTTCATGGTGGCAGAGAATTGTCCATAAATTGTGTAATGACTAAACAAGTTATAGTATATAATTGTGATAGAATGACTTCTATAAGGTATATGATATAAGAAATCATAAGTAGAATGGTTTCATAAAAACCTGAAAAGAATTATATGAACTCATGCAAAGTGAAATAACATAAACAGGAGAATGTAGTACCTAGTAACAGTAATATTCTAAGGATGATCATCTGTGAAAGACTTAATTACTCTGATTAAGGTAAGGATCCAAGGCAACTCCAAAAGACACTTGATGAAAAATTCTATCCACCTCCAGAAAGAAAACTGATGAACTCTGAATGTAGATTGAAGCACATTTTTTTTTACATTTTTTCCATGTATAATTTTGCAATATGGCTAATATGCAAAAAATTCTTAGCCTCTGCTTCCATTTATTTTAATAATATTTTATTTTCTCCAATTACATGTAAAAACAATATTTAACATTCATTTTTAATAAAAGGCACTATCCCTTCCTCCCTTTTATTTCCCCTCCCTGTATCAACAAACAATCAATTACAGGTTATGCATGTGCAAACATGTAAAACATTTCCATATTAGTCATTCTGTGAAAGAAGACTTGACAAGAAAGAAAGATGAAGGAAGGAAGGAAGGAAGGAGGAAAGGAGTGAGGGAAGAAAGAAAGTAAGAAAAAGAGAGAAAGTAAAAGAAAAGAAGGAATAGAAAATTAGTATTCTTCAGTTTGTTCCAACAGGTTTGCATTTCTTTTGCAGTAGATAGCATTTTTCATCACAAGTCCTTTGGAATTGTTATGGATCATTGTATTACTGAGAATGGCTAAGCTATTCACAATTCATCATACAATATTGCTGTTAATGTGTACAATATTTTCCTGGTTCTGCTCATTTCACTTTGTATTAGTTCATGTGTCATTTTCCAAGTTTTTCTGAAAACATCTAGTTTGTCATTTCTTCTAGCACAATAATATTCTATTAAAATCATATACCACAACTTGTTCAACCATCCTCCAATTGATGGGTATCCCCAATTTCCAATTCTTACCCAGATGGCTCAGGAGAAGAAAGTGAGATTGGTGACTTTGTACAGCCCTCCATCACTCAAATCAAAGTCAACTGCAAGTCATGTCATCATCTTGATGTCATGGTCTTCTTTGAGAATGAAGGACAAACACAATAAGCCACCACAAAATAAACTGCTACAAATATTTTTATACAAATCAGTTCTTTTCCTTTTTAAAAATTGCTTTGAGATACAGACCTAGTAGTGATATTGCTGGATCAAAAGATATGCAGAGTTTTGTAACTTTTGGGGAATAGTTCCAAATTGCTCTCCAGAATGATTGGATCAGTTCACAACTCTACCAACAATGCATTAGTGTCCTAGTTTTCCCTCATCTACTTGAATGCTTTTTAATTTTCCTTGTTTGTCATACTAGTCAATATGATAGGTGTGAGGGAGTATCTCCGAGATGTTTTAATTTGCATTTCTCTAAGTAAAATTCATTTAGAGCATTTTTTTGTGTGACTATATATCACTTTGATTTCTTTATCTGAGAACTTCCTCTTTGTATCCTTTGACCATTTATCAAATGAAGAATGACCTGCAGTCTTATAAATTTAACTCAGTTCTCTATATTCAAAAAAAAGAAGACCTCGGAAGTACTTGCTATAAATTCTTCCTCATAGTTTTCTGCTTTCTTTCTAACTTTGGTTGCATGATTTTGTTTTGTGCAAAATCTTTTTAATTTTATATAATAAAAAATTACTCATTTACATTTTTTAATGCTTTCTGCATCTTGTTTGTTTCTAAATTCTTCCTTTATTCATAGATCTGGCAAACTATTCCATTCCCTCCTAATTTGGTCACCCTTAATTTGTAAGTCAGATATAGAAATGTTTTTCATGATTTCACATGTATAATTGATATAAAATTTCTTGACTTCTTAAAGGGGGGAAATGAGTCAAGAAAGAGAAAAAAATAGAACTATTTTTAAATGAATACCATTTTTACATATAATTAGGAAACATTTAATGAAATAAAAATATTTTTAAAAGTCTAAAAAATTTTAAAAAGAAACAGGGCACTAATAAAAAAAAATTGGTGTTAAGACATTTTGTTGTTGTCCACTTATTTCAATCATATATAACTTGACCCCATTTGGGGTTTTCTTATTAAAATCACTGGAGTGGTTTGCCATTTCTTTCTCCAGATCATTTTAAAGATGAGGAAACTGAGGGAAATAGGATTAAGCAACTTGCACAGGATGACATAGATAGTAAGTGTCTGAGGCCAACTTTGAACTCAGCTGTTCCTGATTCCAGGCCCAGTGCTCAATCCACTGAGCCATTGACATAGGTATAACTTAATGGTTCTTAGAAGAAATGAGGCTCTATCCCAGAAACCCATAAAAATGACAAATTATTAAACACTAATTGAGATAATAACAAAAGTTTTCCCTAAAGTAAACCAAAGATTACTTATAGATAACCTTTGCATTGTCTTGATAGTAATTTGTATTAATATCTAGATTAATAATAGGCTCACATATAGAGACCACTGCCAGGATAGTAGAGAATTTTACCTCCTTCTGCTTAGGCTGGGCATTGCAGAAACTCTGCTCATCAATGCTAATGATATTATAATAAAAGTAAATAACAGAGATGGCATATTTTTGACCATTCTTTGAGTGACAAGTGGCAAAAAATGAAAAAGGTAAAATGCCTAGGACATGGGATGAGGGAGGATATGATGGGTGTTGGTAAATATGAAGTTCAGTCTTTCTGGAAGACAGGGACATTTTAACTATTCTGTGCACTGAGCACATCAAGATCTATGTAGACCAATTAAAGCATTTAGATAAATATAGGCTTCTTTCTTGTTACCCTTGGACCTGGACACATAAAGGAGAGAAAGGTCAGACATAATCTTTTATAATCTTAAATCACTATGATTGGTAACTAAGAATCCCTAATATTGTTCTATGCCTTGGACTCTGTGACACATCACTAAAACATTCTAAAAGAACCTTTTTCAAATTTTCTTCTCTAGAAACTGTAGAGGGGAATGTTAGTTGGCATATCACATGCACCACTCCACTCTGCTTTTGTGCAAATGCTACTTTCTTGTAGGCAACCTAGCAAAATAGATAAATTATTTTACAAAACTCTCTTGCTCAAACAATTCAAACCACATTTCTTTGCAAGTGTGCCTTGGACTTGTCTCCTTCTTAGATGGATGACTTTTGGCATTCCCACAGACTCTTCAGGTACAAAGTCAATTCTAGCACATCTCTTGAAGAAATGGATAAATTATGAGTAGTCTTGTTTGGATTGAGTATTCTGAATGTCCAACACATTTGCCTGGTGCCAATAGTCTCAAATGAAGCTAGCAGCCCTGACCTCACTTAAGGTGGGTCTGTGGGTATAACAGTATAAGTTTTCAAAGAATTGTACTCATGATAATTACGAATAAAAATCATTTATGTGTATTCAGATGAATTCTCCCTCTGGCACACCTCATCTCAGGAAGATAACCTTCCTTAGCTCATGTCAGGATCTCAAGTATATGCAAGTTTGCAATGCAAAGTTAGAGTTGAGAAGGAGAAAAATCATGGGAGGTAAGCCACATTTTTTTGTAAACCACAAGCTCTTGATGTATTTAAAGTTTTGATAGCTTAGCTGCTGTCAGATCTTTTATTAAATTCAAATCTTCAAAGAGGAATTTGAGAGATCCCTGCCATCTGGCAAAGATATTCTGGGCCCAGAGCCCTTAGAGAGTTTAGAAAAGAAACTTGGTTTATGGAAAAGAGGTGTAAGAAAGACCTTAGTATAAAAAAGTCTGGGGTAGACGGACATTTACTAGATGTGTGACTAGGGACAAGTCACCAATTCTCTCTCAACCTCTATTTCTTTGTGTATGAAATAGGACTAATAATATTTCTACTACTTGTCCCACAGGGTTGCTATGAAAAAAACAATGTTTTGCAAAGAATGCATGTGCTGTTGTGCTGGATCTGGAGTTTAAATGCTGCCTCTGACACCAATCAATAGTTAGCTATTGTAAAGTAAAGTCATCTCCTTGAACTTTTTTCCTCATCTGTAAAATGGGCATAATACTTGTTTCACAGAATACAATACAAGTCTCAAAGGTAAAATATTTTGCAAACAATAAAGCCCCATTTATATCAGTTATTATTATTAAACCATAAAAATCCTTTATAAAGGTGGAGCTGTTTTTTAACTTTCTCAAGTGCCTAAAATTAATTTTGAAAGTGGCGCCAAAAATAAGCATAAATGGATCACATTTTGTTTTGAGAAATGGTAGCTAAAGGGATTCCATTTTTCTGGTTCATTGAATCAGAAGTAGATATAGTCCCATCTATAAGGTGAAATAGTCTAGAAGGGAATGAGTTGAAAGCATCTTATAACTCTTCACACCACAGAGGATACACTAAAAATCAATTTTTAATGATTTAGTTGCAGTGATTCTCTTTGGCGGTAAAGAAAATGTATTCCATACTGTCTAGTGTATCTTTGCTAAATTTACTGGGTTTGTGGCATTTGGTGAATTTCTTTGACTTAAAAAGAGAGAATCATAGAATGCCAGAGCATCATTGGTGACAGATCATCCCAGGGTAGGGAAGCTATGGCCTCAAGGCCACATGTGGCCTTCTACAGCCTTGGGTACAGCCTTTTGACTGAGTCCAGTTTGCAGAACAAATCCTTTTATGAAGGGAATTTCTTCTGTGACATTTAGATTCAAAGGGTCACATTTGAGGACCTCAAGGGCCAAATGTGTCCCTGAAGCCTCAGGTTCTCTACCCCGGCCAACACTTTATTTTGTAGATGAGGAAAAATGGGAACTATGGAGGCAAAGAGATTCACCCAAGGGGTACTTTGGAATGTGGAGACATAGAGTGAGGTAGAACTGAGATCTTAGGTCTCTAAAGATCTAGTACTCTTTGGATCTGTTCTATATATACCTAAAATATCATGACACCTTTCTAATTAATTAATGTCCATTCCATCACCAGAATTCAAGATTGAATTTTAGATTGAAAAAGTCCTTACATTGCTTTATTTGGTCTGTAAATTTTCAGGGATGGTAATGGAGCCATCGCACAATTGATTAAAATGACCTTCCCTGTTTCCAAAGTTAGAGGTAGAAAATGGAGTGGGGATAATAGGAAAGGTAAGGATGGTTTGGCATGAAGATGACAGAAGCACAATATCATGGTGGGTCTGGATCAGGTAAATTATGGATAATTCTCAGCAAATAGATTGTAGAGCACTAGCGTGAGATCTAGGAATGGTGTCAACTACCCCTTCCTTCTGGGTGCTCTTCCAATTCCTTAGTTTTCCTAATACTACTCTCACTTCCACCTTCTCCCGTCTATCTTACTGTTCTTGTCATTCTCATTTGCTGGATCATCATTCTGCTTCTCAATAAGTGTGCACAAGACTCTCTCCTAAGCCTGCTTTTCTCTCTATACTTTGTCCTTTGGTGATCTTAAAAATTCCCATGATTTCACCTGTCATATCTGTGGAAATGACTCCCAGATCTAGACATTTGAATTCCTCTCCTGAGCTTCCACTCCATATTATCGATTTCCTGCTGGGTATCTCCAGCACGATGTTTGCCAGGCCTTTTCTGATCCTCCTACCACTCATTGCTAGTGACCTCTTTTTCTTGATGCATAAGGTCTGGCACTTATAAACACTTAATAAATGTTTTATCCCTCATCATTTGCACATTGAAATGTAAACTCCACAAAGTCTATACTTTGTATTTACTGATCTATACACACCCCTTTCTCTACTCACTGACAGAATCTAATTCCTTGAATACCAAAACTGCTTCAATTTTGTCTTTGAAATTCCAAATCCAATCACAGTTTTCACAGAGTACATGATCAATAGATGTTATAGAATTTATTTGAATGAGCCTGATATGACAGAACGTTGCTGAAGAAGATACCAGCTATATCCAGTTTTCAGTATATATATTTATGAATGTGTGTCTAGGAACTGGAGCAAGTATAGACCTCAGCTACCCAGTAAGATCATTTCTGTTAGGGAGGCAGCCAAAGAGGCAGGTGGTTCTTTGTAGTTCCTTTTCCTTTTCAGGATAACAAGGTTTCAGACAGTTGGCTTCAGGGCAGGATATACATCTACCCTTTTCTGTAAGTTTTTGTCTAGGTCTGGAATCTATTTGGTCAATTTATTGCTTGTTGACAATCGGGTTGTTTTTGATGCAAAAACACATAACCACAGAGGCCACTGGATCCAACTTTCTAAATGGGAAATATAAATACTGGTGTTTTACTCCTGCCTCATAAAGCATACACTCCCTAAATCAACCACAAAATCCATGGGAGAACAAGAAACATTCACTCCTCTGAGCAGTCAGAACCTTTTAAAATGAGAGGCAGCTGGATCTAGTGAAGAGTGCCCTGGAAATGGAGTCCAAAACATCCAAGTTTAATACCTCTAATAAATTTGCTTGAATTAACTCAGAAAATTCCTTCCCTTTCTGGGCCTCAGTTTCCTTCAGTAGTAATGATAATAATAATTGTAATTATAACAATAGTTAGCATTTATAGAATGATTTAAGATTTGTGGAGCTCCTTATGAATAATATTTCAGGAGTAGATTCTGGGAAGATGGCAAAGTAGGTCAGAAAATGCCAAGTTCTCAAGCTTTTCCCCTGCAAGAGATAAAATAACTTTCAGGGGAAACATAGAATGGTAAAAATAAATAAGATTAGGGGCAGAATAGAGGTCCTTCTGGGACAATCAGAGAAAAATCTGAAGAAAAATCCCAGGATGATGTTTGGTCCCTGTGAGAAGTAAACACTTCCAGTCTAGGGACTACTTAAACAACAGGCAGTAAGCCCTGGGGTTAGCTGGGTTTGGAGGCTGCCTCAGCAACAGCCACAGGAACTTTTACCCTGGGGCAGTGAGGGCAGTTGAGAGTCTGAGCTGGGGAAGAGCTAGGGAACCTCAGCTGACAAGGAACACCAGATCTAGCAGTGAGATGGAGAGGCAGCCAGGGGTGAGAAGGAACCAGAACAGCTAGTGAATGCCAAAGCAGTGGGGTGGGGATGCTGCTGGCTGTGGGCATTTACAGGAGGCTGAACTGAAGAAGCATTTGAGGCAAGAGGCACCATCCTTCATACCCCAGTATTAGAGGTGATGATAAAGCCTAAGCTACTACAAATTTAAAAAAATGCACAGGCAAAGGTGAAAGAATTCAACCTTAGAGAGCTACTATGGGAAAAGAGAAGATTGAGGTTTGACTTCAAAGGAGGATACTGAAACAAAGAAACCCTAAAGAATAATGTCAAATATCACCTGCCAAAAACAGAATTCTTAGAAGAACTTTAAAAGGGGGTTCTGGCTGAAAATATCATACCCAACAAAGCTAAGCATAATCCTAAATTTTAAAAAATAGATATTTAATGAATTGTCAGACTTTAGGACTTTGTTAAAAGGAAACCTAGACTTAGTAGAACATTTGACATACAAGAATCAAGAGAAATATTAGTCTTTAAAAAAGCACTAAAAGTAGAAAAAAATAATATTTCATTTCAGCTTCACAACAGCCCTGGAAGGTAGATACTATTATTATCCACATTTTAAAGAAGAGGAAACTGAGGCAGCCAGAGGTTGACTGTAGGTTGAGATGAGATTCTTTATCTCTAAAGTCCTTCCTTCCTTAAATCTAATTCTCTAGATTAAGGCCTTTGTTTTAAAAGCTGAATACTGTGTATGGATGCAAGGCTAATATACAAAATTTATGTTAGGCGTTTATTTCCTTCGTAATAGACAGTGGAGCAGTCACACCATGTAATCTGAAAGCATGCTGCTCTTCCTGTCCTCTTAGCTAGGTCAGTTTCTCTTGGTTTGTTTTTTAGATGTTTGGCAGCTATGCAACGTTTTCAGAACAGAGAGCTGATCAGCATGACCAGCTACTTGATCAATTTCCTAAGAGCTGACTTTTAAAAAGCAACAGAACTCTAGTAAGATCATAGGACAAAGAACTTAAAGGAAATTCAAAGAGGATCTAATCCAATCCTTTCCCCCATTTTATGGATGAGAAATCTGAGAGATCAAGTGGCCAGATAATCTTCATTATGTAATTATCTCAACGATACTGGATGACTCAAGTAAGGCAATATGGTGAAATGTCCATCTTACTGGAGTTGGTGTCAAAGGACTTGGGTTCTAGTCTCACCTAAGACTCTTATCTGCTAAGATATTATAGGCCAATCACTTACAGTCTTTGAGCCTCAGTTTCCTCATCTATAAAATGAGGATGATACTTGCACCAAGACACGAGATGGAGTAGTAGACACAAAGACAACTGTTAACTTAGACAAACCTGAGTTCAAGCCCTGCTTCTGGATTGATCCATGTTGATAAGGGAGTTTCTTTACTGAGAGTCCCCTGAGCCAATGAAAGCACAGGTATGAGAAAATGAACTTTTTCCTCTTCCTTTTCCTTTTTCTCCTTTATTCTTCTCCTTTCTCCCTGTCTGTTCTTCTCCTCCTCCTTGTTCCTCTTCTTCTTTTCCTCTTCCTCCTCTTCCTCCTCCTCCTCCTGCTGCTAATTGTATTACCTCCCAAAGTTATTATGGAGAAAGCTATTTACAAAATGTAAAATGTTATAGAAATATGAGCTTTTAATATTGGATAAAATATCATCATAGTGATTTTTTCAAAATTCATTTCCCTTTCCTGTCTCTTGGGGAGTGACGGAGAATCAATGGCCATACTGTGCACTATACTAATACCCTTACAGTGTCAAGAGAGTGTCATCATGAACAGATGTTGAAGACGATCTTCTCTGGAATAAAATTGTGATAAGATATGGATAAGGGTTACAACAGACAGACATGGATGGAGTAGTAACTGAATTAATTATCCATATTAATAAGATAATAAATTCATTTGAGGGGTTCTTTCTAGCACTAGATAAGTGAGGCTTTTAAGTCTCTTTTAGCTTTGACCATTGAGAATGAAATTTTTAGATCTTTGTGGGACACATTTAATATTTGTCTCAACATGATCATAAATTGTCAAGTTCCTTCATTTTATGGATGATGAAACTGTCATATTTCAAAAATTCAGGGTATTAATCACAGTAGAAATGCTTAGGAACTATGGCATGTAGAAACTAAATTCAAGTTGCTTGGACAAGGCCTACCTATCTGACTTTAAAACAGTGATATCCATATAATACCCCTTCAAAGACCATTTCCCAAACTCACACTTAGATTGGATTCCTAGAAGGCAATGACTTCACTTGGGGTTCTAGAAATAACCCTAAGAGGTTTCTAGTATTGTGTGCTTTGCATTGATAATCAGCCAAGAACCTCAACTGGATTTTAGAGGGGAAAGTATTTATTAAGAACATATAGTAAGAATAGTTGACATAAAAATAATTCCCTTTTACAAGGTCCTAGGTTAGAGTGGGCTCAAACCACCAGCTCCAAAAAACATACAAAAGGAGTGAGATACACATATGAAAAAAGTGGGAATGGACAAAGTCACAATTCTTAATTCTTAGGAATTCTTTTCTTTTTCCTTTTTTACAGGCCTCATAAAGTTCTCCTTAGGAGTCACTCTCTTCTGGTCTCCAAGAATGATTAGTACCTTTATAGTGTCCATGACTGACACTTATGAGTGGTCATTATCCTTTAATATCTCTTACTTTGTTATGTCCTACAGCTTCCAATACAAATGTTTCAATCAGCTACTACTACTTTGGAGACAAATACACCAGCACAGATGAAATTCAAATATTCTGACCTTTTAAGATAAATGGGGAGAAGAGGAAAGCATGGGAGAGGGAGAGAGAGAGAGAGAGAGAGAGAGAGAGAGAGAGAGAGAGAGAGAGAGAGAGAGAGAGAGAAAGAGAGAGAGAGAGAAAGAGAGAGAGAGAGAGAAAGAGAGAGAGAGAGAGAAAGAGAGAGAGAGAGAGAGAGAGAGAGAGAGAGAGAGCATCTCCCATATGGAAATAGGCAATTCCTTTTCAGGAATCCTTCACCACTGGATTCAACCATGAATTGGTTAACTAGCTCTGAACTAGCTTGCTCTTTTTGTAGGAAATCCAAGGGTATATCAGTCAAAAAGACCAAAGTAAATTGTTTCCCTCTAATTGATTAGGGACTTGATCATAACTCGTTTATGCTTTGGGTTGACTGATTGATATAATACAGCTATTAGATTTTTTTGTCATTAATTTTGGTAGTAGTAGAACACCCTCCCCCCACCTTCTTTTACAACTTCTGGAGTAGGTAAAATGAAATCAAATATGGTAGTCTTTGTCCCGAAGCAGGCTGCCTTTGCCTATTTGTCCTACATAAGGTAAATTCAACAGTAGAAATAATCAAGAGAACTCTAGGTCAGTTTTCTAACTTCAAATGTTTTACGAATGGGAGCTTCCCTCTTGCCTGTCAATTTTTACGCTTAACTCAATTCCATTGGTATGTAAACACAATGTTCTTCTTTGGAATAGTCATAACTGTGAGAAAAATAAAACAGTTCTTCCTGTGGGCCTTGGACTAATTTTAGACAAAATTTCAAGAAGAAACATGTAGGGATTAAGTCTGCTCAATATGAGAAAACAAGTAACATAAAGTTTTCAGATTTCCTCTTTTTCCTTCAGGCTGTAATGAAATTGTGCAGCTAATGGGTTCCTTAATGGGGATAGGGAAGAACATATGTGACTGATTCCTAAGAGCCATCCTTGGAAAGCAATCTTCAGGATTATCTGAGAAGTCATTAGAATTTCAATTCCTGAGTAGAATTTGCATAGTGATTCCCAACTCACCATAAAGGAAAGCATCTAGGCTACAAATCATTGTACTCCATCCTGAGACAGAGTTGTTTCCTGGCTAACTCTTTCATCTGACAATTTTTATCATTCAACAGGTCATAGGAACATTAGGTTAGAGGTGTCAAACATGTATCTGACAGCTGAACCAAATTAAAATGTAACTGGGAAACATTTAACAAAATAAAAAATACAGCATAGATAATGCTAATCTGTTGTTTTTTTAAGTCATTATGTGGCACACAAAAGATTATTTCTGTGTAATTTAGTGGCCCCCCCATTTCTATCTGAGTTTGACATGCTGACATAAGATGACAGATTTAGAGGCAAAAAGCACTTCATCACTTTGAGCTTGATTTTTATATTTTATAGATAAAAATATCAAGGACCAAAATGTTAAATTCCTCATGCAACATCACCCAAAGGATAAGCAACAGAAATTCCGTCATCTTAGTATAATAGAATGTGGCATACACTGCCTGATACAACCCCTGTGGTATCACTGTTTGCATCATTGTTTTTCTATGTTATTGGGGAAGGTTCTGGCCCAAGATTTGGAAGTAGCACATAGGACAGTCCAGAATGTTGTATAAAATACTAAAGATATCACTAAGACTGTTATTTTTTGAAAAGCAAGTAAGAGCTTTCAAACTTAGGAAGTCTGACTTTAAATTCAACATCATTTGTGTTATGACAACAACGGTGTTAAATGCTAACAAAATGAGGGTGACCATGTGCTATCACAACGTCTCAAATCTCAGTGAATCTCTGTGGTCCAATCCACCAGTCTTCTAAGACCCATGAGACCTAAGAAGTACAGTGTAACTCAGGATAGAACATAATGATACATTCTTCTCATGGAGGTAACCCATGCTAAGTGTTGCAATAATTTTGATTTATTTTCCTGTTACAGAACCTGGCACTGAGCCTTTTATACATAGTAGAAATTTAATAAATAGTTTTTAATTGAATTTACTTCTTTCAAAATTATTACTTATTGATTGAAATGACTGAATCTCTGATCATCAGGTCTTAATGATAATCGTGGACAATGAACATGGTATTTTAAGTTTTATAAAATACTTTATGTATATGAATCTAATACTCACAAAAGCCCTCTGATTTAGGTGATATATTATTATCCCTGTTTCACCAATGAGAAAATGGGATCCAAAAGGTTAAGTGACTGGGTAAAGGCTACATAGCTAGTAGGTGACTTAGATTTAGACTCAGGCTTACTAACTCCAGGACTGGTATTATTTTATTATAATATAATGTCTGTCCTATACCTGCAATAGATTTTGAGCTGAAGGAATCTTAAAGTTCTTTAGTCTAACCAACTCCCTCAATTTTATTAATGAGGAAACCGAAACCTTTGAGAGATTGTGATTTGTCCAAGGTGGCATACAGGTGCCAAAGTGACAAAAGCAGGATATAAATAAAGGTCATTTGATTCCAGATCCAGACGGTGTCTTTCTTTACACTGTATGCTGATGTAAACATATAGAAATATATGCATGTAATATATGTATGTATATATATCACATATGTATATACATACATGTGTATATATACATATATGCATGCACATATTCACTAATGCATGTATACCATACAGGTATGTAAATGTGTGATATAGACATAAACGTAGTCATACATATATTTATATACACATACATAAAATACATGATAAGATAAAAAGTAAATTTGGATTAGTCAAGCCACCGAGCTCACTCATTTTGTGTGAAAAATTGACAATTGACTACATTTATGTATGTTTATTATCTATAGCTATTTATGTATGTATAAATATGGGAGTATATATGGAGATATACATATCTCCATATATACTCACACATAAATTAGGCATAACTGGGAGCCACACACATGTACTTCTTCCCAAGACCATTCCCCAAATTGATCTGACAGAAAATGCAGATTTGCCAGCAACTTTGTGGCTTCCAAGAAGAAAGGAACCTGATATCAACAAAGCCTTGGCTGGGATTATGGTTCCCAGAGTACTTTGGAGGCCCTGGTGGAAGAGAACCCAGAAAAAACAATCCTACCCATTACAACACTGGCCATCAAGCACCCTTATTCTGTGCAGTGGCTCTCTATCATGCATATTGTCAAGCTGCTCAGAGTCACTCTTTGAACAATTGCCACAAGTCACATCCAAGTCTTGGAGTTTCAGAAAGGACAGTGTGAAGATTTCACCAGTACCCCCACAAAGTCGAGTGAAAACAACAACACCCTTCGAAAGTAAAGTTGGAATGTGATGGTCCAATGGAAACAGTATTGGCACAGTTTGGGAATCTTCTTGGAGTCTCCCAGAAAGAGAGGGTGCCAGCTGAACATTTCCAGTACTCATTCATTTCTTTATTTAGACTCATAAGTGCTTAAAAAGCAAAAGTACAATGAGGTTCAGCTTAATTCAATAGGCTTTGGAATCATATCTTAAACATTCACAGCAAAGAGCATGTCTGGCCAGTTCCTTGTGACTTTTCCATATCTATGAGATGACAGTGTTCTTTTCTTCTTTTATAATTACGGCAGATTTAGACTTTGTCAACACTTGGTACCTATATGATGATTTATCTAATTCCCTATTGAAAAATTAAAATGTTTTGGTTATCACTAAGCCATCATTAAATTTCATGTTTTCCAATGCAAGACCAATGGTCAAAAATATTAGCATTCACGTGGATTTATGCATGAATGCAACCCCTGGCTTCAATTTATCATCTGTAGCCTGTGCAGATGATGAAATTGGATTAATTTTAATCCAGTTTTCGCCACCAGACACTGGGTGCAGCATAAATGGAGACAAAGTCAGGCAAAGGGCATGGCCTCTGTGGCTGTAATTCATTACCACTGTTGCCAACATCCAACTCCTAAACCAGCTGCTTTTGAATTTGTATACTTGGAAGCATGTTCCAGGAAAAGAAAACTCTGGGAAACACATTGTCCTGGCCATCTTGTTGAACCTCCAACTTTGCAACTCAAATTATTTGATATTTGTTGAAAGTGCCATTGGGATGCCCTTCAGTGATCAAGCAGTATATGTATAGTGGTTAGCTTTTCATTGAGCCAGAAGATCTACAATGGAGTTCTGTTGTTATTTAATTGTTTTTCAATCATGTCCAAATCTTTGTGAACTCATTTACTTTTTCTATTTTTGTCAAATATACTGGACTGGTTCTCCATTTCATTCTCTAGTTCATTTAACAGATGAGGAAAATGAGGCAAAAAGGGTTAAGTGACTTGCCCAAAGTCACACAGCTAACCAATGTCTGAGTCTAAATTTGATCTCATACACTTTTGCTTTTCTTTGTATCCTTGTGCTTAGCACAGTTCCTGGCAAATAATAGATCCTAATAAATACTTGTTGATTTGACTGGAAGACCTTCAGCCCTTTACTTGACTTTCCGGAGCCTCAATTTTCTTATCTGTAATATAGAGATAATAAAAGTTATGTTACCTATTTCACAAGGTTATAATGCAAATCACAATCACATTGTAAAGAGAAAAGTTGTTAATACTATAATCTTAAGGTGATTCATTTCATCATTTAGAATTCTCATGGCATCCTATGTGATGCAAAAACTACCCAGATTTTTCTGAGAGTCTCCTATGGCTCTACCCTAGATCTGATCTTGGGATTATTCCTAGATTATGTTTTCTTTTTATGGTAGAAAGGAAGTTTCACCCTGCCTTCCTCCCTTCCAAGGTATGAGAGAAACATCAGTGAGAAAACTCCCTCTAGTAATGCTGACTGGCACTTGTTCTACAATTAAGTCTTTTAGGTCAACTTGGAGACTTGGAGAGGCTAAGTAACTTGTCCGGGATTACGTAGACAGGATGTGTCAGAGATAGGATTTGAACCAGTCTTCTTGAGTTTAAGGACCACACTCTATACATTAACCCATGCTGACTCTCTTCCCTATAAATTACACTACACTCTTAGAAAGAAGCACATGAAAATAAAAGTAGATTCACCCTTTAATAATTCTTTTGTGATATTTTGGTTTTGTTTATTTTGTTTTGTAATGATCTTCACATTCTCTACCCTGGCCTGAGACAAAAGCTCCATCTTCCTCTTTTGCAATTGAAAATCTCTTTTACAAATTTTCTCAGAGAAATGGGCGGACTCCAACTGGTGAGCTATTCTACTTGTGAACTAAGTGATTTTTAAAACGTATTATCAGTTGCCACGGATTCAATGAATCACAAGCACCCTAACATAATTTTATTGCTGTTCTATTATTCAGTTGCGTCCAACTCTTCATAACCATAACATCTTCTTATTATGTGGCCAGAGTATTTAAGCTTTGGCTTTAGTATTTGACCTTCCAGTAATAGCCACCGACTGATTTTTTTTTCTCCTTGCTGTCCAAAGGAGTCTCAAAATTCTCCACAATTTGACAGGGTTGATTCTGTGGCTCTCAGATTTCCTTATAGTTCAACTCTCAGTCATACATTACTACTGAAAAAACAGCTTTGACCATACAAACTTTGTCAGAAAGGGGATGTCTCTGTTTTGTATTGTGTTGTCCAGATTGGCCATAGCTTTCCTTCCAAAAAGCAAGAGACTTTTAGTTTTATGGCTGCAATCACTCTCTGCCATGATATTTGAGCCACAGAATATAAAATCTCACACTGCCTCCATTTCTTCTCCCTCTATTTTCCAGGAAGTGATGGGACCAAGAGCCATGATTTATGTTAAGCATCAAGCCAGCTTTTATACTCTCTTCTTTCATCATCATCAAAGGCTTTCTTAATTCTTCTTCATTTGCCATCATCAGTGATATTGACAGCATATCTGAAATTTCTCCTGGCAATCCTGATTCTGCCTCTTGATTTGTCCAGCCGGATATTTTACATGATGTACTCTGCATAATTTAAATAAACATGGTGACAATACATAGCTTTGTCGTACTCCTTTTCTTGTCTTAAACCAATCAGTTGTTCCATGTTTAGTTCCAATTGTTGCTTCTTGGCCCACATATAGGTTCCTCAAGAGACAAGTAAGGTGATTTGGTACTCCTATCTCTTTAAGTACTTGTCAAATTGTGTTGTGATCTACACAGTCAATGGCTTTAGGTTAGTCAAAGAAGAAGAAGTAGATAGTTTTCACAAACCCCTTTGCTTTCTCCATAATCCAGCAAATGTTGGCAATTTGGTCTCTAGCTCCTCGGCTTTTTCTAAAATTAGCCTGCTTTCTGGCAATTCTTGGTTCACATATTGCTAAAGTCTAGGTTGCAGAATCTTAAGCATAACTATGCTGGCAAGTGAAATGTGCAATTGTCTGGTAATTTGAACATTCTTTGGCAATGATCTTTAGGATCTAAAGATAAACCAATATTTTCCAATACAATGGTCACTATCGATTTGTCCAAATTTGTTGGCATATTGAATATAGCATTTTAACACCATTATCTTCTAGAATTTTAAATATCTCATCTGGAACCCCATCACTTCCATTAGCCTTATTATTAGCAAAGTTACCATTGCTTCCTAAGACCTACTTGTCTTCATTCTCTAGGATGTCTGGCTCTAGATAAGTAACCACACCATTGTCATTATTGGTGATGTTAAGATCTTTGTTTTATAGTTCTTCTATATGTTCTTGCCACCTCTCCTTGGTTTCTTCTCCTGCCGTTAAGTCCCTATCATCTTTGACTTTATCATGTCTATTTTTGCATGAAATATCCCCAGCTATAATTTCCTTGGAGGAGATCTCTTATTTTTTTTATTCTATTGTTTTCTTCTATTTCTTTGTATTGCTCGTTTAAGAAAATCTTATCTCTCCTCTCTGGAATTCTACATTCATTTGGGTTCATCTTTCCCTTTCTTTTTTACATTTAGTCATGGATTTCAAAGTAGCTTACCTATAACATCAGGAAAAGAAGTCTGAATTTATTCAAAGAAGTCAGGAATTTATTCAAGGAGTCATTAGAACAAGGATCAGAGGCACTAGATTGGTGGTGAAATAGGAACCAGAGCCAAAAAATGAAAACAAAGGAGAGTGGCTTCAAAGTGGAATTTGAGCTGCAAGTTCTGATTTATTTTGGCCTTGTTTGCATATTCAGCAATTTTGCAGCTTATTATTATGTACAAGCACTCTTCCCACCTGCCAATATCACTTCAATCCCAATCTGGGATGGGTGCCAGGTCACATATCTCCTCATGGCCTGGGGATGCCCTGGGGCCAAGAGGGAAGGAGGGGAGATGAGGTGGGAGGGGAGGGGAGCTAAGGAGAAAGGATTAGCAGGTGCTGGTCTTGCCCTGGATTTATTCAAATTCAACAGGTTGTATCTGGTCCCTGGAGTGGTAGAAGAGTAGTCTGAGGGAGGTAAAGAAAGTTGCATGCACTCAGAACTATTTGGTATTTCCAATTGGAGTTTACTAAACTGGAACAGGGAGAGATGGAGGGCAATAGGGTGAGTGGACAGTGAGTGAAGACTAGAGAAAGTGTTTGACCATAATCAAAGGAATTTGGCCAGAATGGTTCTAATGACCTGATGGGTAGTGAATGATGGACATCTAGGTCTTGGTACACAGCCTCTTCCTCTCTCCCTGCAATCTTGCTACTAGTGTAAACATCTGTGAAGAAAGACTATAAAGTCAGTTTGCTGTCTCTTCTCTTATTCTTAAATCACCTACTGGTCTTCCTGGTTGGTCTCTAACCATTCCATGATCAACATCGCCCTGAGACTGTACTGAGACTATTAAACTTGCCCAGGAAATAAGAAGGACCTGTTTTCCCCAAAGCTTCCTGAACACAGTGGTTGTACCATTTCTTGTTGCTTCACACACAGCTCCCCCCCCACCCCCCCCCCCGCCCATCTCCTCAACAAACCAATGTCTAACATACTAGTTCTTACACCTGGGTTCAATGTCATTCATTGATATATACAAAGCACTTTCCAAATCTTAAAGCACTATATATAGGTTATTGTTGTCACTATCATTACTGTTAATAATCCTCACTCTTTTGGAATTAGACTTTCATGTGAACCTTTCCTGAAAGATTTACTTTCATAGATCCCATAGGTTACTCCTCCATCCATGCAGATCATCCCAACATTATAATTTCCATAGTTTTTTTTTTTTTACTATTTCACAACTTTAAAAATGAATTTGCAAAATACAGCCTTAAGGCTCTCCTGAAACTAGAATTTTCTCATACGTATGTCAAAATAATACAAGATTGATAAAGACAACTATAAAGATAGCTCATGAAAAACATAACTATAAAAAATCACATTCTAGCTTGTCTAGACTAAAGGAGAAGAGAAATGGAATGGGTTCTAGAAAGTGAGATTTGGCAGAGGTGTTCCAGAATTAGCTTGGTCAGACTCTTGGATGCCAATTATTAAATTCTCAGCATCAACATTTATACCTTGGAAATTGGCGAATACTACAAATCAGGGATTGATTTATTTTGTTGTTGTTGATTATCTAGACTTAAGAAAGTGATTGAGCAAATGTTAGCAGGATAGATTAAAAGTGCACAAATCTTTTTGAAAGCTGGTTCAGCATTTACATCTCTGGTTGGAAATAAACCTTAGGGATCTCCTTATGCAACTAGTCTCCCTACTCTCATTCTAAAATAAGATTAAAGGACTGAGGTCAAGAGAGGGTAAGTGATTTGTCGAAGTTAACACAGCTAATTAAATCCAGTTCTTCTGACTCCCAGGCTGGTATTAGCTGATATTTTGTATTTTTGGTCCTGACTGGAGATTTCATTGATGTAGAAAACACCTGATGAGTAAACTCCTTCTACCAATCCCTACTGCTTTCTGCTCTGTAACTTACTTTTTTTAATGCTTAAAAATTTTATTTATTTTTAACTCACAAAATAAAACAAGCATTTCCTTGGAAAAGAATAATAAAAATGATTGAAATGAAACTGCAAGTTTATTATGTACAAATTGCTATTCCTTTTAAATATATAATAAATTTATCACATATCTTTTTTTCTTCTTCCCTCCCTACCCCATCCTAGAGATATATTCTTATACATTTGCCTGGGTCACTCTTATTAGGAGGTGAGATTGGAACACACACCTGTGTCACTCACTTCAAGACTCTCTCTCTCCATGACACTAGGCTTTCTTTCTCCATGCTGATAGAAACAAAGTAATTTATGTTTATTTTAAAAATTCATTGCATCATTTCTCTTGGCAGCAGATTTATTTTCCTGAATTATATTTTGCTTAGGCTAATCCAAACCTCAATTTGAATTCCTTGATCACTCCTTGAATAGACAACAAAGGGAAGGGGCAGATGAAAAAGTTGAGGTTGACTAAGGGTATGTTTACTGGGGAGGCCAATTTTGGATCAAAAATTTGCCACAGGTAATCACCCAATAATTGTATAATCCGCATATGTTTGTCTATATATAAATATGCTTTCATCCGTTCCAAACATATTTGCCCCCAGAATTACTCTCTCCAAGCCCTGGGAGAGAATGAACTTGAATTCACTGTTCTCCCCCTTCCTTGACAACAGATGTTGATGTGCACCCAATCTGAAACCAGTGCCCATATGTGGAAACAGTGCCTGGCTTCCTTGGGGAGTGGGGAAATTCCTGATTCTCCCCCTGCAAGAGTTTTTGTCAGTGCAAAGCTGCAGATATATATGTTAAAAAGAGGTCATGTGGGTCGGATGTTAACTTCTGTTCAACTGAAAAACAAGATGGTTGTGTGGAGAAGCAGCAGGGAGCCAGCTCAAATGCAATGGTGTTTGTCCAAAGGAAACAAGAAATGTGAACTCTCAGACATGAATCATCATCAATCCCAGGCCTTCCAAATGACTCACTAGGCTCCAAGCCACCTCATCCCTTCACCTGGAGCCACTTAACCCAAATGCAGGCTTCCTTCTGCTTCAGGACCTGAGGCCACTCTGACCCTGAGGCTAGGACAATAGCAGATCCATGGCTCACTTAGCCCAACATCAGGTGAACCTAGTTATCAGTTCCACAGTGATTCTGTACCCTAGTTGTAGCAATTGAGATCTTCTTGACTAGTCCTGAATGGCTAAGGCCAGCACTTTGTATCCTTGACTCAGCTAGTAGTCATTGGAAGCATATACTGGAAAGCCGTCTACACCTGGAAGTAGAAAGCCATTGCTTGAATTCCCCCTCAGCCACTAGCTACAGATTGGAAAGGTCCTTAAGCTCCTCCATCTCTAATTTCACTTGATCATAGGTATGGAGCTAGATGAGGCATTAGACCAATCCTTTCATTTTATAGATAAGGAAACTAATGCCCAAGGAGTTTGTGACATGGGTAATATTAGAACCTACCTGATAGGGTTATTGTGAGGATCTAATGAGAGAGCATATATAAAGTGCTTTGTGTGTTGTTGTTGTTCAGTCATATTTGACTCTTCATAACCCCATTTGGATTTTTCTTGGCAAAGATACTAGAGTGGTTTGTTATGTCCTTCTCCAGCTCATTTTACAGATGATGAAACTGAGTCAAACAGAGTTAAGTGACTTATGGTCTCTAGGCTGCAGATTCTCCATAACCGATCTAAGACAATTTCAAAACATTCATGATGGCAAATGCTATCCACATCCAGAGAAAGAACTATGAAGTCTGAATGCAGCTCAAAGGGTACTATTTTCCCTCTTTTTTGTTGTTTTTTGTTTTTTTTTCTTTCTCATGGCTTTTCCCTTTTGTTCTGATTCTCCTTTCATAACATGACTAATGCGGAAATATGTTTAATATGATTGTATACATATAACGTATTTCAGGTCATCTTGGAAAGGGGGGAATTTAGAACTCAAAATCTTATAAAAGTGAATGTTGAAAACTAAAATTAAATAAAGTTATTTTTAAAAAACACCAAAAAAAAAAAAGAATTCAAAGTCATCTTATGGACAAAAGGATGCTTAAAATTAGAAGTTTAATTTATAGTAAAGGTCTCATTTTTTTTTTGTTCAAGATCACAGCAAATATCTTTTTTTTAACTCATTATTTTCAGCATTGATTTTTTTTCCAATGTATACCATTTTGAATTTTTTATGTATTTGCTTATTGTTGTTTTCCCTTCAAAAATATCTCATGCAGGAGTAGATGGCTAATATTCAAATCATTTTAAAAATGAGAAAACAGATTTTAAGTGAATTACCCAACATACCTAATGTATGACAGAGAAGGGATTTGAGCCCAGGTCTTGGACTCCACATCGAATACATTTTCTTCTGAACCATACTGACTCTCTGGAATATTTTGTAAAATGACCCCTAACGCATTTGAAATTTTGCTACCTGCAGTATGAATTTCTCTTTTGTATACAAGATTTCATCTAACTTTGGGCTTCTTAACTTTTTTGTGTGTCATGGACCCCTTTGGCTCTTTGGTGAAGTCTATGGACCCTTTCTCAGATTCATGGTTTTAAATAAATAAAATAAATTATACAAGATTACCAAAGAAAACCAATTATATTGAAATGTATTTTTTCAAAATATTATTAAAAATTTCATGGATCCCAGGTTAAGAACCTACAATCTAACTGAGATTCCTGACTTCATTTTCTAAACTCACTTTTCTATATGATCATCTATCATTATATCAGGTACTAGGATGTATTGGTTCCATGACAATTCATGTTCTCATTTTCTTCAAAAAAAGTAAGTGGGTATTAAAATGCTTTTCATGACTAGTATGTTTGTACACATGTTCCACTTCATGCATGGTTGCTGTTCCTTTCCACTTTTATGATCAGAGAATATAAGTTTAATTTCAATGAGCAATTTAAGAAAGTTTTATCGTGTATAACTGTATGCCAAGATTGTAGCTTAAGGTTGTGATCTAAAAAGGGTTGGGGGGATATTAGATCACAACATTAAGCTAGAATCTTGGCATGATGTTATATTGTACCAGCATGTGTTACTTAGAAACAAAGGCTAAGGTATGCCACCTTAGCTACGAATTCCAGACAAAACTTTCTAATAAGGATAGGATAAAGAAAAAAAAAAGAATGTCTAGCTTAGAGAAGAGAAAATTAGGCTAGGAAAGGACAAAATAGTTACCTTTGAATATTTAAAAGCTTGTCAAATGAAAGAGAATTAGAATTGCCTTTTTCCATTTGTCTCAGAGGTAATCACATCTGGTAAAAATCACAAAGAGACACATTTAGTCTCAAAGAAGGGACAAATTTGCCAACAGTTAAAAGGATCCCAAAGTGGAATGGTCTCTCTCAGGAGACTGATTGTGTTACCCTTAATGGAGGCCTTCCAGCAGAGGCAGGTTGTTCTTTGTATGGCATGAGTTTAATTAGATGCTGTTTGAGATCCCTTATGACTGTAACATGTTATGATTCTGTGAGTAGAAGGTAAAGAGATACAAAGAGTTATGGGAACGCAGAGGAGGGAGAAGCCACATTTGTCTGTTGGAATCAGAGAAAACTTCATGGTGGAGGTGACATTTTACTCATAGGATTTTAACAGACAGATAATGAGAGGCAAATGGCATGCTAGGAGCAAAGGCACTGTGATAAGAATAAGGTGAGGAGAATGTTCAGAAAGTGGTGAATTTAGTTAAAGCATAAGTGGAAACCAAATCATGGTTGCCTGCCTAAGAACTTCAGCTATTTATTATTTAGTAGGCAGCGGGGAACCAATGAAGGGTTTTTTTAGTAGAAAGGTGACCTAAAAACTGTGTATTTAAAATCATTGTCTTATTTTCTAGTAAATTAGTGGTGTCTAGCAAGTTCTTACCTGATGGCAAAGCATAAATAAATATCCAAAGAATTTTAGAGGAAAGGTGAATCTTAAAAATCACTTCGTCCAACTCCATTTTATTGACTTCCTTAAGGTCACAAAAGATTTCTACTAAAGTAGTTATATGGATATAAAGTAGGTAAATGCATATAAATTTTAAAAATCAATTCAACTGAAAGTGACCCTTTTTGTGGAAATATGTTTAATAGGATTGTATATGCATATCATATTTCACAGAAGTAAATATTATGGTCAGGACTTTAATCCAGGACTTCAAGGTAAGTACTTTTTTCACTCTTCCTATGATTCCCCTACATTTCTCTCTCCCCCCTCCTCCTTTCCAGCTGAAAAATATTTGGAGAAGGGAAACCTATATATGAACCAAAAATAACTCACAATCTAGGGGGTTGGTTTGACACTTGTTTAATCATCCTCTGGACTTTTAAAAAGCAAAAGGTGACATCAATATCAGTTGGGTTCAGATTTGTAATTTCAATGCAGAGATTAAAATCATCAGAGGCCTATTCAGCTTAATTTGATCCCTGGGGAGAAGAAGCGTTTATATACAATTCTTTTTGTGAGTCTCCTCCTAAAACTTGTATCCTCTCTTTAGGAGGCAATATTTTCTCCCCTTGTGAAGAAAAATATTCTCTGACCTTTATAGTAATCCATCCATTAATCAATAAGCATTTGTTAAGTCTCTACTGTATGCTGCGTCAGGCTCTGGGTATGCCAAAAAAAAAAAAGCAATCCCTGTCCTTGAAGAACATTGCTTCATTGAGAGAAATGATATGCACATAGACATGTAAAATATGCAAAATATATGCAAATAGCATATACCTGTGCAAAATATTTCAGAAGAGAAGGCATTAGACATCTGAGGATTAGGAAAGGTCTCATAAAGGAGGTGGAACTTTAAACTGTGAAGGAGACTGTGGAGGTGAGCTAAGAATACATCACAGATATGTGAGATGGTCTTGAAATGACATGAAGGAGAGAGAAGGAATATCGCCTATGTAAAACATCCTCAACCGCATAGGAATTAGAAATGGAAATGCCCTGATCCCATCTTTGTCTTATTAAAGGCCCAACTCTCCAAAAACAGCATATTGGAGTCAGAAGACCAGAGCCTCCATAGTTGGTCTACTACTTACTACCTGCTTGACTTTATGCAGCTCACTTCATATTTCACTTTGTATCATTTCATGCAACTCAGTAAATATTTATTTACTTTTAGGTCATATAACCAGCATGATGAAGGACTAGACATTTTCTCTAGGTTTTATGAACTTTGAAAAATTTCCCCCAAATAAGAATTATACCTAAAAAATAAAAGAAATTGCAAGTGTCTCTAGACCTAGATAAGAAGCAGCTTAATAAAGATGAATTGAACATGAAGAATGAATGGTAGAAAAGGGCTAATCTCCAACCCTTTACATATTCACTGATCACACTTTCTTCTAGACCAGCCACCATGTACTAGCAGGGTGGAACAATCTGTCCTAGAGCTTAGGGATCCACTAAGCATGTTTTTCACTGATACTGAAATTTCTACCAGCACACCTTTCCTGAGCATTCACCCCACAATTCTGTGGCAACAAGCAACAGATGTCAACTCTGACCATGCCTTTGTGGGGGAGAGAGGAAAGGTGGCTATCAAATAAAAAGTCATTTGAAGCATTCCTACTAAAAGGTATAGGAAAATAGAAAAATGTTCTGTTTGGTACCACATCACACTATAGTAGTACTCAAATAGAAAACTAAAAACATAATGGAACTAAGGTAGTATCCTGATATCAGGCAACCTGTCAGGTTGCCCCAAGGCTGAATTAAAAGAGAGTAAAATTCAGATGGGATGAATCCCCTCCTAAAAGTCACATGGGTCTGATGCTGGCAAAAAGTAAATTCTCCAATACTGGAGGAAGCTAAGACAACTTTGAGGTCCAGCCCCAAAGGAATCCTCCGTCAAAAAGGGAGAAATCAGAAAGTAAGCAGGGTGGGTAAAAGTTGAAATTACCAATATCTTGGGAAGAGGAAAATTCAATTGAAAATCTAAAAGACAGACAGATAAATTAAAAGTGAAAATATTTAGCCAGAAAGGAAGATGGTCACCAAGATCTCTAACTGAGCCCATACATTTCCAAATAAATATTTAAAGAAAAAGGAAATTGGGCCAACACCTGATGAGGATGAAATCCTGTAGTAGAGCATGAAATCATTGCAGAATGTCCCTGAATGTTTCCTGAGAGAAATAAGAATCTTTTAAGCAAAAGTTAAAGGGGAACAAATGGCAGAGTTTATGGCCTGCCCAAAAGACATAATTAGTTGAATAGAAAAGCTTGAGTTCACAAAGATGAGTCCCTCCAAAGAAGTGAGAAATAGAAGAATTGATTGGGGAATAAAAGCACACTAAAATTAAGGGCAAACTGGAAGAAGAAAAACAGAATGCTGTCATAGTGAAAGAATTCATGAGCCCTGACTGAGCAAAACATGTTGACTTCAGACTTGAATACGTAGAAACAACTTATGGATTATTGGCTTATGAGAAGAACAGAATAAAAAATCTACCACCATAATTAAAGCAATAATACAAGAGAACTGTTCGGAACACAGAAAATAAAGGCGTAGTCAAAGGAGTTCACAAATTGCCTCCAGGAAAGCAAAGAAACTTATGATGCAAACTCCCATAGACATCAATAGATTTAGTAGTTTTAATGAAAAACAGCAAATCTGCAAGTAACTAGAAGACAGACCTTCAACTATATGGGGAAAGGAATTCAAATAACACAAGATTATTACTAGAAAACATAAAAGGGAATGGAGAATGTATATACATACATACATATAGATAGAAAGAAAGAGAGAGAGGGAGGGAGGGAGAGAGAGACAGGGAGAGAGGGAGAGAGAGAGAGAGAGGGAGCGAGGGTAAGAGAGGGAGGGAGGGGGAGAGAGAGAGAAGGACCTACAGCACAAAATGTCATGCTCTGCCAAGCTAGGTCTGTTCTTTGATGAGAAAAGGTGGCAATCAAATAGAGTCATTTGAAGCATTCCTACCAAAAAAAAACCCCCATCAAATATGTATTAAATATAATTATATGCAACACAGGGGAATTTGATGGCGCAGTGGATGGAACACTGGGCCTGCAGTAAAACTCACCTTCCCAAGTTCAAATCTGGCCTTAGACACTAACTGTGTGACCCTGGACTAGTCACTTAATTCTGTTTGCCTCAGCTTCCTCATGTGTAAAATAAGTTGGAGAAGAAAATGGTAAACCACTCTAGTATCTTTGTTAAGAAAGCCCCAAATGGGGTCACAAAGAGTTGAACATAGGTGACTGAACATCGATGGCAAGCAGCAATACGCAAGGCACTAGAAAACCATGGCAAAACTGCAATCATCCCCATACTTGAGGAGTTTCTATTCTAGTGGACTTACTTATTCCTTGTTTGATTGATTTATACATTTATCTGCCTCAAAATGCCTTATTTCCAATTCTCAGGCTTTTTTTCTAATAACCTGTTCTTTTCCACTTACTGAGTTACATTATTTTTCAAGAATTAACTATTGTAAGCCCTGTTTGGCTACACAGGGTTGGTGATGGTGGTCAGATCCATACCCATAAAGAAACAAAATTCTTGGCCACCACCCTGAAAGCCCTATTATACAGTACTAGTGCTAGAAGATCATGAGTAAATCATGTAATATGTGGAAGGAAGAGACGATAGACTGGTCATATTTCAAGATAAGGGATGGCTAGGTGGCCAGAGTATTCCACTGATATTCTCCTGCCACCATAAACGAGGATGGCCTTCCATATATTGGATGAATTCTCTCCTCTTGGTCCTGTGGAAAACTTATGGGAGAAAATGGACAAGAATCACATAGGATGAATATGTATTGATTGATGACTTGTGATCTGAATTATGGGAAGGAACTTCTGAATCGATGGAATCAATCAATAAGCATTATTCTTTCTGTGTGAAAGCCAAAACCACAAAAAGAATTCCTGCTCTTAAGGAGCTTACATTCTATTGGGGGATACTACCTGTAATAGTAACAGTTACCCTGGCAACCTTTGCCTTTCAAGACAGTATAATATACTAAACACTTTTGAAGTTGCATTTCTTCCCAATCTCGAAAGAAAAAGAACTTTTGGAACTGGGTGGTGGATTTTTTAAAATTTTAATTGTAGTTTTTTAATAGCTCTAGAGAGAGAGTTGGAAAGAAAGAGAAAGCAGCTGCAGTTACAACACTCTCAGTGGTAGCAAAATGAGAATGCTTTCCAGGAGACTCACTCTAAGTTTTACAGCTGCTGGACCTTTTTCCTTCCCCTGACTCGTACCTGAATTTGTTAAGAAAATTGTATCAGCTAATACTTAAATGCATTAAATTATTATAAAATTTTGCCTGTAATTAATACAAATATTAAACAATGAAAAATTAAAACTGAGTGACTAAAATATGGGTACCTCAAGAAATTATATTAACTGTGTTTCTTCTGTTTTATTGCTGCATACAATGGATGACATGATTCATTATTAAATGTTTCTCTGCTATTTTAAATTTTGCTTACTGGTTATCTGAATTTTTATCTTTGGATTACTAGAGTTAATTTTGTTTGTCTCTTGAGTTAGCTTCTTTTTCTACAGAAAGTGTTGTAAGAGGAAGAGGAGGAGGATGGAAAGCTATGGATGATTGATTACACCAAATTCAACTGCCTGAGAGTTCACCCTCCCAGTTTAGCAATCAAAACACTGTCTGGGGGCTCAGAGAATTTAATATTTTAAGCTTTCTAGCTTTGGGGACAAAAGAAGTTACATGGAACTGGGACTTATGCTCTAAACTAAAACTACCACGAGCTAATCCCATTATCTCCAAGAAGATAGGTCACCAGGGATCTCTGGATTTTTTTCCTCTCTTCCCAAGTGAGGGGTTGGTAAAGAAAGGGCAGGTATATGGGAGTAAGACTTCAAGAAAAGGCTACGTCATGAGCCATCTCCTAATAGGTAGAAACAGATATGATCAATTCTTCATACTCTTCCAAAAAGAGGGATGAAAATTTCTCTTCGTCCTATTTACTCTTCATTGTGACCTCTTCTGGCCATAATGAATAAAAACACACATACAAAATCAGTACATATCAGAAGGAAAGTAACCTTAGAGTGAAAGACTTAAGTGTCTGTGAAGACTAGAAAAGGCCTCTCACTATTATTGAGTCCTGATGGAAGCCAGGCATGTGAAAAGGAAAAGATGACAAGGTAAAGCATTCCACAAATGGTATCAGTCAGTGAAAATGCACAGAGACAGGAGATGGAATATCATGTTTAAGGAATGAGATGTAGGGTGATATTGCTGGATCATAGAGTCCACGTAGGGGAGTAAAGTGTAAGAAGACTGGAAAATTAGGAAAGGATCACGTTTTACAAAGCCTTAAATATCAGACAGATCCCGGAGGTAATAGGGACATGGAGGATGTCATTGCTAGACTTATTTCTTAAAAATACCATTTAACAACTTTGTAGTACATATACCAGAGAAGGAGCAGATTTGTGGTAGAGAGAGTATTTGGAAAATCATTGCGGTATTCCAGATGAGAGGTGATGAGAACCTCTACTGTCATTATGCCTGCCTGAGTAGAGAGAAGGGGACATAGATGAAAAATGTTATGAAAGTAGAAACAAGGTTTACAAAATGATTGAATATGTAGAATGAGAGAAAACGAGGAGTCAGGGATGACACAGATTCATTTGGACATTTGAGACCCAGAACTACTTCTGAATTAAATACTTCTAGCTAAAGACTACATGGAAGCCACTTTCCCCTTCATATTGGAATACTCACCCCCATAGTTTGGTGTATTTCTCTGCAATACCAATGATTTCTGTTTACCATTACACTGAATCTCTCGAGGCATTGATGCAGAAATCCATTATCTTTCAGTGTATACCAACTGACAATACAATTATTAACATGCATAGGAAGAGAAATCTGATATTTCAACAAAATTCACAATAAAAGCTCAAGCTGACTCAGTCATTTTGATTTGGGGTACAATTTGTCACTATGGATCCAATCAGCTGGGTACACTAGGAAATGACTTGTTGGTACTCAATTCCTGAAGCCATCCAATAGATATTTTATTAAGAAAGAATGACAGAAAGATCATGAACAAGTATGAAACAGCTTCTCTACTTACGCGCTTCTCTGATGCTTCTTTCTGGCAGGGAGGAGAACCTGGCATCTTGAATTCTATGCCAGTGGGGCAAACATTTTGATACATCTTACCAAACTGGAAAGAACACTGACAGCTCTGTGCCTCAGTTTCCTCAACTATGAAATGAGAAAATTAGATTAATTGACATAAAATCCCTTGGTCTGAAAGGGACTTTAAAGGACATTTATACCACCCCCTTCATTTTATTAAACTGACAAACACAAACAAAAAAAATCTGAGGCCCAGAGAGTATATGTCAGCAGCCCAAATTCACACAGTTAAGGAATTGTAAAAACATGATTTGAATCCAGGCCCTCTGACTCTAAATCCAGGGTTCATTGTTATAGGGACCTGCTTAGAATATATGTCTGCCTTCTGAGCTCAGTCAAGTTCTAAGTTTCTGTTTCTCAGAAAGAGAATACAAGAGCAGTACAATGGAAAGATTATTGGTATTGGCTGCAATCCAGACTCTGCCACTGTCTGACCTGATCAAGGTACTTTCCCTTCTCTGGATTTTAGATTCCTCACCATAAAGTGAGAGTGTTGAACTAGATGACTCTGCAGTCCCATCCACTGTCCTGCAAAATCCATGGTGCTATAACCTTGTGGACAGCTAGGCAGCGTTGCGATAGAGCACCATGCCTGGAGTCAGAAAAGCTCATCTTGAGTTCAAATCTTCTCTCAGACACTAGCTATACAACCCTGGATAAGTTGCTTAACCCTGTTTGCCTCAGTTTTCTCATCTCTAAAAATGATCTGGAGAAGGAAATGGTCACGTCAGTATCTTTGCCAAGAAAACCCTAAATAAGACCATGAAGAGTTGGACTGAACAACACCAAAAATTACCTTGACATTCTCTTTCTGCTCTGGCTCTATTATCCTTTAAGCTCCTGATTGTGATTTTTTAAAGTCCCAGTCATGAATACTATCTACTTAGACACAGAGGGGGAGAGAAGACCCACAGTGATGAAAGCCCAGCCTTTTTGAAGCGTATATATTGACATACCTCTGACATAGTACAGGATAGTTGCTCTGTAATGCTCCTTCTTGCAGTTCTGTCATAACCCCCTGGAGTCTTGGACAAATGAGCTTAAGAGCAATCGGCTGATGACTAGACTAGGAATTGATGAGGGCCGATGAGTGGCAGCAGAGGGCAGCAGAGAGCCGCTTGCAGAGAACCAATTTCAGCTGCAGTGGAGGAAAGAGTTGGGACCAGTTGGGGCAGCGAACCTAAGCCTGAAAAGAAAAAGAAAGGTTTGTGCTTGGTGGATGAGAGAGGGATGAGATCAGAAAGAGCCATAAGTGGCATAGGGGAAAAAGAAAACAGAGCTAGAATGAAAAGCAGAATTCTGAGTCTAAGAAGGAACAAAACAGCATTCAGAATCACAAAACCCAACGAATTGCATTATTAAGTGGGTAGATGGAACTTGTCATAGTGCTGAGGGAAATTAAAACCTTATTAATTTTTTTTCATTTTCTATTTTTGGAGACAATCAGAGTTAAGCGACTTGTCTAGGGTCACACGAAAAACCTTTCATTTTAGAAAGATATAGTAGAGTCATCCTTGAAATCAGGAAGAGCTGGTTCAAGTCCGGCCTCTGACAAAGACTGTTTAATTCTAGACTAATCGCTTATCTTTTCAGTGCTCTAGGCGATTCTCTGAGAGGGCGCATTGCAGAGAAGGGGCTGTTTACATTGATAGAGAAACTCTCCCTCATTGAGGAATCGCCTATATTGAAATTGCAGGTCCATTTGCTATCTCTTTGCCCTTTCAGAAAGGTTATAGACAAACATTAGAATACCTGGGGAAAAGTTGAAATTGAAAGTTGTTGTCTCCTGAGGAACCTGTATGTGGGCTAAGAAGTAACAGAACTGAACATGGAACAACTGGTTAGTTTAAGATCAGAAAAAGAGTATGACAAGGCTGTACCTTTTCACCTTATTTATTTATCTTATATGAAGAGTACATCATGCGAAATGCAGGCTGGATAATTCAAAAGCCAGAGTTAAACTTGCTGGGAGAAATATGAATGATCTCAGATATGCAGAAGAATTAATTAGCCTCTTGATGGAGGTAAAAGAAGAGAGTGTAAAAGCTGGCTGGAAGCTTAACACTAAAAAAAAAACAAAAACAAAAAAAAACTTAAGGTCTTAGCAACTGGTCCAATCACTTCCTGGCAAATAGAAGGAAAAGAAATGGAAGCAGATTTTACACTCTTGGGCTCAAAGATCACTGCAGACAACAACTGAAACTATGAAATTAAAAGATACTTTCTCCTGGGAAGGAAAGCTATGGCAAATCTGGACAGTAATCTAAAAAGCAGAGATATCACCTTGCTGACAAAGGTCTGTAGAGTCAAAGCTATGGTTTTTCCAGTAGCGATATATGGCTGTGAGATTTGTGGTGTAAGGAAAGCTGAGTGCTGCAGAATCCATGCTTTCAAATCATGGTGCTGGAGAAAACTT
The DNA here is from genome assembly GCF_028372415.1 of Notamacropus eugenii. Taxonomy (NCBI): domain Eukaryota; kingdom Metazoa; phylum Chordata; class Mammalia; order Diprotodontia; family Macropodidae; genus Notamacropus; species Notamacropus eugenii. The sequence goes on along the minus strand of NC_092872.1, from coordinate 245,954,613 downwards.
TTGAGAGTCCTTTGGAGAGCAAGGAGATCAAATCAGTCACTATTTAAAGAAATTGATCAGGCTATTTACTGGAAGGTCAAATACTGAAGTTGAATTTAAAAACCTCAGCTCAGAACTTCTGGCCTCTTTATCCTCTAAAACCATATATTAACTGGGCTCATCTGACCTATCTAAATTAATGCCTTGTTGCCTTTTAAAATGTCATTGCAGAAGATCTTGATGTTGGGAAGAGGATGAGATGGATAGATAGAGTCATGAAAGCAATAGCCATGAACTTGGACAGACTTTGAGAGACAGCAGGGGATAGAAAGGCCTGGTGTGCTGTGGTCCGTGAGGTCGCAAAGACTTGGAACTAACTGAATGACTAAGCAACAGCAACATTAAATCAGATAGAAATCATACTGTTGTTGCTCAATCTTAATTCTCTAAAAGAATCATTGATGTCAGGAGGGTGATGTCTTGACTCTCAAGTGAATTGGATTTAAGTGAGGCAGAGTTCTACAGTCATCAACCCCACTCCTCCAGTCATCCAGAGGCAGCAGCCTGAAGTGGTAGCCCCATTCATCAGAGCTAATCCTGATCCTCAGCTCCCTGCACTCAGAGATTCACTGAGGTCCCATTGATATTAAATGTGCATGAAGACATGCAGAGCACTGTCCCAAACTTGTACAAGCCAACCACTTTCCTCACAATAGACATTTTTATATTTTTACGGAGGGCTGGATGGAAAAATATTGGCAATGCTTTTAGGACATTTTTTCATATAGTCTTATACAAAGAACTTCAGAAGGTGGCAGGGAGCTGGGAAAAGTCTGTGATTTGAAGGAAGTGAGTTGTTTTGAGGAAGAGTCTACAGGAGCTAGGATGGAATAATATGTAGTGACCATGCCTAGAATTACAGACCTAGGCCCCCCAAGTCAGCATATGAGCTACTAATTTTCTGCAGCCCTCTACAGTCATACTTTGATGGATATACAATCTCCTTAACAAGGTCATAGGACCATAGATTTAGAGCAAGAAGGGACTGTAGGGGCCATCAATCCAATCCCTTTATTTTACCAAGAAGGACACTGATACCCAGGGAGTTTGAATAATTTTTCCAGGGTCATACAGTTAGTCATTTTCTGAGGAAGAATTTGAACTCATGTCCTCCTGACTCCAAGTGGAGTGCTCTATCCACTACAGCATGCAGTCTCCCAAGCACTTCCTTTAGAGAAGCACATGGCAATGGTCCACATCATTTCTATCCTATTCTACTCTTTTCCATGTCCTTCTATTAATCTCCCTGTGGGGATTCATCCAATATTCTAGGCACCTTTCTCTAGCTCTCTTTATTATCCATTATCTGTTGATCTCCATGTGTGACGTGCTCACCCTTTTTTTCTATTTATATATTTCTCTGATGGCCCTGATGATGATGGTGTGTGTATGCCATTTCTGTGAAAGTCTTTGTTGGGAATATGTGGCAGCCTCCTCATGCCTTCTATGGACCTCTCTTCTGTCTTTGCATGATATACAGTTTTAATCCATCAAAGACTAAAGTATTCTATGTCTTGATGCCATATAGTGTCACCAAAAGAATGGAAGTAGCACAAGACATAGAGTGATTCATTTGAAGCTAGGAAGACCTGAGTTCAAATAGTGTCTTCCCCAGACACTAGCAATGTGAACCTGGGTAAGTCCTTTAAACCCTCTCAATCTTAATTTCATTATCTATGAAATGAGGAGATTGAACTAAATGACCTTTAAGGTTCCTTCCAGACCTAAACCTATTATCCCATGGACACTCTCATGAAAAAGTGGGGCCCCTGTCTGAAAGAGACCCTTGGGGTCATTCTAAGAACTATAGTTCCCTGAAATCAATCCAACTGGCTGTTTTATTCAACTCTTGACCCAGTTCATTATCCATCCACAATATGTATAAAAGATATGTTCACTAGGTCATTGGGCAGTACATTCAATTTGAATCACAGTCCGGACAATATACATCAGAATCCACTCTTTTTTTCTTTCTCAGAGGATAGTTAGGCCAAATTATTTTTAATGATTATCGATTTTACTATAGAACACTCCTGTATCGAGAGAATTGAAGCAATTAGCACAGTGTCATCTACAAACAGAAGTAACTTAAGGGGCTTTATCAAATTTGTGGAATCCTACTTCCATCTAGGCACTGAGTAGAATATATTCATTGACAACAGTAAAAACACTTGGCAAGTATTTGGCTCCCTGTTTTATGCATCACTCGATGTTCATGATTTTGCAAAGTGTTCCATCTTTCAAAAAAGTTTCTATGATTTTAACATATGTATGGGAGACACTTGGTTCGGTAACCGAAGCTAACGTTTAGATGATGCTTTAAAGCCTGCATAGTGCTTTGAGTTCATTATTGTTCCCCTTGATCCTTATAACAGCCCTGTGATGCAGGTACACCAGGTGGTACTATTCTTACTTTACAAATAAGGAAACTGAGAAGTTAAGGGATAATGGTTATAGAGTGAGGGAACATGAGGCATCTGAACCCATGTAATCCTGACTCTAACACCAACTCTCTCTGCACCCAGTAATCCACACCCCTCTTCTCATTGAAGAATAATCTTTAAGATGGGTTTTTTTCTCCACAAAGCCACATTTTTTGTGTAATCATCAAACAATAAGCTTACCATTCAATCAGTTGTATAACTATAAGGATATCAGTGCATTTAGATGATCTTTCAATTGCCTTAGTTGATGATCAGGATCACTCCCTGTCCCCCAAATGTTTGGTTTCCCTTCCCTTTTTGGTAGCTCCATTCCATCCTAATTCTGTTGCCTCCAGCATGGACCTCTTCTATGCATATTTGACCTAGTCCTGCTCTTTTGTTTTTCCTCCTTCTCTTTAGTGACATATTAACTTTCTCATATATGACATTGGTGACTACAATGTTAGAGTCACAATGTACTTGATGGAGAAATATTGGTGGAAAAAGTTTGTCATAGAAATATTATTTAGCTTTTGTCTATCCATTGACCTCCTTCTCATTTCTTCCTTAAATGCGCTCAGGAAGAATTACATTTAGCTTTGTCCATCATGAATTGCTTTTGTAAACACGTTTTGTTTTGTTTCTGTCTCTATTTCTTTTTTCTGTTTCATGAGATATTGCTGTTCATAAGCTTCTACCATGCTGTTCTTTAAAATTATAAAAGTGAACATATTGTCTAAACCAGGAGTGGGGAACCTGCAGCCCTGAGACCACATGTGACCTTCTAGGTCCTTGTGTGTGGCCTTTTGACTGAGTCCTAGTTTTACAGAACAAATTCTTTTATTAAGGGGATTTGTTCTGAGAAATTTGAATTCAGTCAAATAGCCACTTAAGGACCTAGAGGGCCACATGCGCCCTTGAGAGCACAGGTTCTGCACTTCTGCAGTCTAACTGTTATTGTCTTTAGCCGCCATAAATTATTAATTCTCAAAGAGATCAGTTGTTTGATGGTGGAGGCAGTGCTAGAGTGCCTTATTCTACATATTCCATCCAATTAGTTTCCACTGGTTAAACTATATATAAACCACTGATTAAACTAAATCAGTTTGCCAGTATCTATTCTCTTATCTGTTTCCCCCTTTGGGTGCATAATCAGTATATAAAAGGCCCTATATAGATAGATAAGACTAATTTCTTTTCCTGATGCTCTGATGTTATTGTACACTTCATAGTTTTTGAAGTTGCTATGACTAAGGATAAGCCTGTTATAAAACAAGAAGCAATATAATATCAAAATATAAAAATGGGTAAATATTATTCACATTATGCACAAGATTTCAAAGGAAGAAACAAAATCCTATAGCCAAAAATTGTACAGGAAAATTTAGTTCAAGAGGGACATAAACCTCTAGAGAACTAAATTCTGAATATATGAACAGAGGCAATTCTAATGAGGAAGGAAAGCAGGAGTTTTAAAAAGAGAATGCTATGGCTACACAGGAAATTCATTCACTACCTTAGCTTTTTAAATCTAATTTGCACAGGATATGGACAATTGAACAAGTAATAGGATGAATTGAAAAACCTGGCTTGGTCCCAAAGAGTAATGTCAAGAGCATGCTAGAACTCTGAATGACCTAAGAGAGGACAAAACTTTTTGACCCTTATTTGCCTCTTTTTCTCCCCAAAGGGAACTTTTCTTTAAAACAGAAAAGAACATGACAAAAATGACTAATAGGAAGCTGAAAACCAAGAAAAGGAAGGGGACAGTGAAAGACTATCTAGCTGAGTTCAAGTCACCAGGTCTGGGGGAGCCACATGCTAGCACGCTGAAAGGACAGGAAGATTATGGATCTGAAATGAAAATGGGATTATCTTGTCTAAATGCATCATTTTATAGATAAAGAAAATGAGGCCCAGGATTGTTTTGTTTTCTTTCGTTTTAGAGCTTGCTTAGTATCATCCAAGTAAGAATGAATCAGGATTCAAACTCAGGTCCCATGACTTCAAGTTTATTCCTCTCTATACTGTGCTATGATGCTTCCAATATGATTGCTGAGCTGTTGTCATTATCATAAGAAGAATATGCTTGGAGAATGGGATATCTCCACCGGATTCAAGAAAGGCTGAAGCAACTAGAGATGCTTAGCCTAAACAAATAAAACTTAGAAATGATCTTGTATCTCTATTAAATTATTTGAATATCTACCATGAGGAAAAGATATTCACTCTTCTGATTCACAGTTCTGACTGTCCTCAGAGGGCAGAATCAGAAATAGTAGGTAGAAGGTACAGGAAAGCAAATTTCAACTCTGAGAAAGGAAAAAATTTGTGAATATAAATGTTAGCCAAATATGGAATGGACTGCCCCCAGAAGGCAGGGATTGATTCCCTTCATGGATAGTCTTCAAGTGAAGTGAGATGATCACTTGTTGGGGAAGTTGAGGAAGAGATTTGGGGTTGATGTAGGTTGCATCATATGATATCTGAGGTTCATTCCAACTCTTCTATAATCTGATTCTGTAACAGTAAGAATGAGTGGCAAAGCTACTATGTCTATACTCCAAGGAGATGAAAGATAGAGGAAAAATGGCCCATATGAACAAAAAGATTTTTAGCAACTCTTTTTGCAGTGAAACAATAGGATGAAGGAGGGAAGGTAGGAAGGAAGGAAAGAAAGAAGGAAGGAGAAAAGCAGTAAAAGTAGTGACTCTTTGTTATGTAGATATCTTGTTTGCAGCAGACAAAAAATGTGAGAGGAACACTGAAAAAATCAATTTGAGAAGAAGCACAATGAAAAATGTTTGAGGAGAGGCACAGATCATTCCGAAGACCTGAGGAGAAATTGCCCTTAAAATAATTATACTGAGAGAACCTGTAAAAAGCAGTGCACTGAATGAAGTAAAGATTGCTGCAGGGCACTGTGGTCCATCAACTCAATTGCATATGACTTTTTTCAGAGTATTGAAAATTAAAACAGGAAAATTCTAAATCATACAACTGTTTGGGGAATATGAAATTGGTGATATAAGGACTGCTGGGGTCATACTTGACAGAAAGTTGACTTTTCTAAATTTTATACCATAAGGGGGAAATTAATCACTAAACACATACCTGATTTGAAGCATCCAAAGCAGCAGAAGGTAGAAAGTTAGAGAAAAGAACTTGAGCAGAAGAGCAGTTAGAAAAAGCTAGAGATAAAAGACTCATGATGCAACAAGAAACACTGCCTACAGAAGAGAGAAAATGGGAGCCCACAGGAACTGAACCAACATGACAGACAGGGTTTACAGCTGATGAGAGAAGCTGTGTGAGTGGGTAAAGCTTCAGGAATCTGAAGGACAGCAAAATCTACCTAGGTTTAGAGGTGAAACTTTTCAAGATACCTATCTGCTTCTTAACTAAAGCTAAAATTCAAGAGAAAGAAAAGGAAGTATAGATTTTATAAGCTACTTTTGGGGGCTATGCTGATACATGTTGTCTAAAAGAGCTTAACACTTTCTTGTACCCTAACAAGGTTGGCTGTGTGTTAGATGTCAAGGCCTGATGTATCCAGGTACATAGATGTTATTACCTCTTCTACCTCCCTGATAGGTTTATCTAAGCATTTGTAATTTCCCCTCACCTCTACATATACACATTAGGAGACTGTATGCATTGCTGGTAGAGTATAACCTAGGTTTATGGATGGACTATCATGTTTCGATTATTCTTATTTTCGTCTTCTAATAAATAATGCTGTGATCATTCTTGCCTTTGCCCTGTCATTTTAGTAAATGCTTTATGTATGAATCAATACTGTCATTGTGACTGATTTTCTGCCTCAGATGATACAGTGGTGAGTAGTAAGAATATTAGCCACTCCCCTCCTCCTCCTCCTCACACACACTACAACTACCTCTAAGACTCTAGGAGTTTGAATAGTAGCTATGTAACTGTGTAGAGACTGCCCCCTCACACACACCCATACTTTCAGAAATTCTCTAGACCTGCCAATGTGAAGTATAAGGACAAGAGCACCAACCCAGAGAGATAGCAGAGTGTAGGTATGTTGTGGCTGTCATATGACAGGCCTCATCTAAGATACACATGAATGAATGAATGAATGAATGAATGAATGAATGCATATATATTAAACACTGGCTATGTGTAAAGCACCGTAAGTCCCTTCTATCTCTGTGGTCTCTTCTCTGATGATTTCATTTTCATGGAAGTGCCAAAGCCAGCCATGTCTTCATTCCTTTCAAGCTCCACTTCTTCCCCCTCCCCACATTCTTGATTTTTGCTTCCTTTTCTTTGTTGTTTCCCCTATTAGAATGGAAGCTTTTTGTGGACCAAGACTGCCTTGTTTTATTCCTTGTATTCATATTTGTGTTCCCCATGCTTAGCATAGTGCCTGGCACAGAGCAAACCCTTAAATGCTTCTTAATGTGATTTAACTAAGCCCTACAGACCCAAATACAAAAACAGACAGTCTTAGTCTTCAATGAGTTCCCATTCTAAAAGAGGGAGAAATAGATACACATATGTATGTATGTATACAAATAATAAAAATAATGATAATAATAGTGCATATTATATGTATAGATATTGACAGAGAGGTGTATAATTTTTCACAATTTCAAAGAAGGAGGGGTAGTGTTATAGTTGTGAGCCTTATTGAATTCTGTGCCAGCTGTTAGTGTGCTAGAACCTATCACAGTGATTAGGACAAAGCAGGTCCCTTGTAACTAACTATTTGCTGATCAATAGATTGATTAATGTAGTGAAAACAAGGGACTGAAGAATCCAGTGGGCTTCCAATTTTCTTCCCAAGTTTCCTCACTGTTCACAACTCTTACTTCCATGATGGTACCCTATACTTTGCTGTGCTTAATCCACATTGGAGCCAGGAGGAGTCAAGTTGTTCCAAAAGGGTCCCTTAGGGCAGCCCTTCATTTCAGAGACTATGGGAGGAACAAGAAGATGAAGTAAGTCGAGCATCTGACAGTATTCTACCGCTCCATTGTCACCATGTCACAGATGGTCAGCACATGAGGGAACAGTCAGGGAAAGGAGGCTATGAGGTACACAGTGACAGCTCCATATCTACAATACATCCATCCCAAAGTGCATTTGCACATCTGGTACAGATTTCATGACTTTCCCTTTACAGTGATGCTATGTATATGTGTGTGCACGCACATATGTGTGTATTTTAAAGAGATATCTAAGCAGGTGAAAATATCCATTTAGGAGACCACAGAAAGGAGAGGTGGTCTAACATATGAGACAAGGTGTGCTGATACAAGATAAAGAGATGATTCCTGAAATAATAGTGGTATGAGGGACGACTTCTGAAAGTCAAAGGGCACATCAAAATTCTCTCTCCTTCTTAAGTTCTTACCTTCTAAATTTACTAAGCACACATGGAAACATTCCAATCCTATTTTTCCTTTTAAAAAAAAGATCGCATACAAAACCATCAATTATACTTAATCAACAAGTTGCATTTTAAAGAGTATGTGAACAATAGAAATGTTAATTTTAAAAATTCCAGTTTTCTTTCATTTATCCCTTTATAACCTCCTTTCTTCTGGTAGTTTTCCCCTTAAAGAAGGCAGCTAGAGAGCTTGAAACCAGTAAGGCCTGGGTTCAAATCTCACCTCTGACATGTATTGACTATATAATTATGAGGAAGTCACTATCAGTATCCTGGGCAATTCACTAAGTCGGACGTTATTAGCTTAGAGTCGGTACACTTGGGCTTTAAAAATGGTAAATGAATTTCAATATAATTGGTTTCCTTTGCAATCATTTAAAAAATTAAAAACAAAATAAGAAAAAAAACATTCCCATGTGCACAGCAGAATGTAAGAGAAGATTCAAAATATTCGGCAATAAATATCCATTTTAAGAAAGTCTATATAATAAATAGCTCACATAATGTTCAGAGTTGCCCATGTTTTCTTTTCTTCCTTGTAAGTTTTCTTTTGTTCTCTGCTGTACACTTTTTATTTGTTCTTTTTCCCCTTTCCAACCCCCCCAAGAGGGCTAGAATTAAGCATACATACATATGTAAACATATATACATACACACATATATACATATATACTTATATACACATACATATCTATAACCATACTCCTATGTAGACATATGTATTCATATACATTGATGTAAGACCATACTGTACTGATTTGTCCTCTGTTTCTCTGAGGATGGATAACGTCTTTCTTCACAGGTTCAAATCTTTACATATTTTTCGAAGTCAACCAACTGAACATTTCCTATACCACAGCTTTATACTGTCTGGTTATTTTAAATAGGCTGAAATAATATTGATTAACATGATGACATGTAATGTAGTTATTTCTCTTTTGATTAAATGCATTTCAGCTTTAACTTTGTCTGAAATCATGATTACTACCCTTGCTTTTTTTCCCCTAAAAAATCCTACTCCTGATCTTTATTTTATGTGTGTTTCTCCTAGTTACCTTGCCCTCCTGTTACTCAATCTATCCCCTACCAAAGATCACTCAGTTATCCTCTCCCTCTCCTTCTCCCCTCTGCCTTCTATTTCTTCCTGAATTTAGAAGACTTTTATGTATGTGTATATGTGTGTGATCATGTTATTTCCCTCTTTTACCCATTCCCAATGAGGCTCTCCTCCCCCATCTAATTCTTCTGTGTCAGTTTTTCCCATTGTACCTCATCTGTGTAAGATAATTACTCTTTTCACCTTTTCCTAGATGATTTACTTTTTAGTATCATATAATACTCAGACAGACCCCCAAACTTTCTTTTAAACTACTCAACTACTAATAACAATCTTAGACATACAATTTACATTTCCTCATATAAAAAGTAAACAGTCTGTCCTTAGTGAGTCCCTTGTAATTAGTCTTTGATGTTTACTTTATATTTCTCTTGGATCTTCTACATCAAATTTTCTATTGATTTCATGTCTTTTGTAACAAAATACTGAAAGTCTTGCAATTGGTTAAATATCCATTCTTTTCATTCAGGATTATGCTTATCTTTGCTGTGTATCAAACTTTTTTTTACTGCAACCCCAATTATTTTGCTCTTTGATATACAGTACTCTAAGATCTACAGTCTTTTAGTGTCACCATTGCTAGGTCTTGTGTGATTCTAACTGTGGCTCTACCACATTAGATTTTTTTCTTATTGCTTATAATATTTTCTCCCTGAGGTGGGGGTTTCAGAATCTAGCTATAATAGTCTTGTAGGTTTTCCTCACAGGATCTCTTTCAGGTCTTAATTGGAGATTTTTTTTTTCTATTTATACTTTCCTTGTATGTTCTAACACTTCAGGATGATTTTCTTTAATTATTTCTTGTATTATTGTATCAAGATCTCATTTTTGATTGCAGCTTTCAGGTAGCCTGGTTATTCTTATGTTTTTTCATCTTGATCTCTTCTCCAGATGTTATTGTTCTCATGAGATGTTCCGCATTCTTTTCTAATTTTCATTCTTATATTTTGTTTTGTTATTCTTTGGTCTGTTATAACTCTCTGGCTTCTCCTTGTCCAATTCTAATTTTCAAGGGGTTATTTTCTTCCTTAAGATTCTGGATCTCCTTTTCTAGTTGTTTCTTCTGGTTTTTTTGTTTTTTTTTTTTTAGTTCTTTTCATAATAATCTTGTTTTCCTTTGGATCATTCTTTTTAAAAAATTTTCTTGATTTTTCTCAATTTTTTTAAAGTCTTTTTAAAGTCCTTCTATGAATTCCTTTTGGGGGGCAGGTGACCATTTGACATTACTCTTTTGGGGTAGGAGAGGGGTTTTTTTTATTTTTTATTTTTACTTCAACATCCTCCTCTGTAGAGGAAATTCTGGTCTTCTCTATCCCTATCATAACTTTCTATGGTTGGATTCTTTCTCCTTAGTCTATTTACTTTTTAGAAGTTTATTATTGTAAACACTTATAGTCCTGGGGTATGGGGGATGGTGCCTCTGACCTCAGATTCACCTTCAGTTCTCCACTCTGGCCCAGAACTGAAACCAAGAATTTTATCTTCCTATAAGTGCTCACAGCCAGCAATGTTCCCACCCCACTGCTTGTGTACTCACCCAGTCTGTGCTGGTTCCTTCTCAATCAGGGCCACATCTTGAAATCACAACTGGGCAATGTCCCTTTCCAGCAGAGATTCCTTTGATCTTCCCTTGTTCAGATGCCTGACACCATACACTATTTGGGAGTTGAAAATTCCTATGACTGGCACCAAGTCAACCTCCTAACACAGCTAGACCCACGGCTGTCACTTGCTTTTTCAGAGGAACTAGCCTGGAGGTGTTTATAACTCAGAACTTCTTGGGTTGTCCCAGGAAGACCATTGTTCTGCCCCAACTTTCATTCATTTTCTACCACTCTACATTTGCCCTGAGGTGTTATTTTGTCTTATTTGTGAAGGAAATCTGGAAAGCTTGGAATACTCTGACCTATTCTACCTTCTTTCCAGAATGCTCTCCTTTGTAATCTTATGTATTTTATGTTTAAAAATAGTATTCTGAGAAGACTCCCAAGACATATGCAAAAAAAAGAGATTAAGAACATCTGCTATAAGATTGAAAGTTGCAGAGAAAGTGCCAACTTGCAATGATAGAATGAGTTTCTTCACCTGAAAGTTCTTTAGATTTTGAAATAACAGGGTTTTTTTTCATGTTTTTCATGTTTCATAGATATTAAAATATTTTGAACACAGTTGTATTCGCCATGTAGCTTGTTGCTTTTGACTAGTTTTCCTTAGCCAGTTTCAGTTCATTATCATTTTTAATTTAAATATGCAAATGGATCTATGATCTCATCAATGTGAGTATTCCTTTCAGTGATCCAAATAGTATGTTTGTCCTTCGTTGCCAAAGAAGACCATGCCATCAGAGAAATAATGACATGACTTGCACTTAACTTTGTTTTCGAGTGAGGGAAAGTTGTGCAGGTCACCAGCCTCATTTCTCCTCCAGAGTCATCTGAATCCAGTGACCAGATGTTCATCAGGATGACTGGAGATGACCCAGGATGAGGCAATTGGGGTTAAGTGACTTGCCCAAGGTCACACACAGCTAGTGAGTGTCAAGTGTCTAAGGTGAGATTTGAACTCAGGTCCTCCTGACTCCTGCATTGGTGCTCTATCCACTGCACCACCTAGCTACCCTAGGTGGATGGTGCAGTGGATAGAGTGCTTGGCCTGGAGTCAGAAGGATCTGAGTTCAAATCTAGCTTCAGACATTTCCTGGTGATCCAAATGATAACCATACCAAGAACCTCTGTGATTCTTGCCCATCTTTTTCTATAAATGCTGTGTCTTTTTAAAAATATTTTAAAAACTCATTTATTTTCAGTTCTTAATTTTCTTGCTGCCTCAACCATTGAGAAAATTAGAAAAACAAAACTAACTAAAAATATATATAATCAAACAAAACACATGTCCATATTAGCCATTTCAAAAAGAATGAAAGAGGAAAAGTAAGGAAGGAAAGGAAAAAGTAAGGAAGGGAAGGGAAGGGAAGGGAAGGGAAGGGAAGGGAAGGGAAGGGAAGGGAAGGGAAGGGAAGGGAAGGGGAGGGAGGGAGGGGAGGGGAGGGGAAGGGGAGGGGAGGGGAGGGGAGGGGAGGGGAAGGGGAGGGGAGGGGAGGGGAGGGGAAGGGGAGGGGAGGGGAGGGGAGGGGAAGGGGAGGGGAGGGGAGGGGAGGGGAAGGGGAGGGGAGGGGAGGGGAGGGGAAGGGGAAGGGAAGGGAAGGGAAGGGAAGGGAAGGGAAGGGAAGGGAAGGGAAGGGAAGGGAAGGGAAGGGAAGGGGAGGGAGGGGAAGGGGAGGGGAGGGGAGGGGAGGGGAAGGGGAGGGAGGGGAGGGGAGGGGAAGGGGAAGGGGAGGGGAGGGGAGGGGAGGGGAAGGGGAGGGGAGGGGAGGGGAGGGGAAGGGGAGGGGAAGGGGAGGGGAGGGGAGGGAAGGGAAAGGAAGGGGAGGGGAGGGGAGGGGAAGGGGAGGGGAGGGAAGGAAAGGGGAGGGAAGGGGAGGGGAGGGGAGGGGAGGGGAGGGAAGGGAAAGGAAGGGGAGGGGAGGGAAGGGAAAGGAAGGGGAGGGGGGAGGGAAGGAAAGGGGAGGGAAGGGAAAGGAAGGGGAGGGGAGGGAAGAGAAAGGAAGGGGAGGGGAGGGAAGGAAAGGGGAGGGAAGGGAAAGGAAGGGGAGGGGAGGGAAGGGAAAGGAAGGGGAAGGGGAGGGAAGGAAAGGAAAGGAAAGGAAAGGAAAGGAAAGGAAAGGAAAGGAAAGGAAAGGAAAGGAAAGGAAAGGAAGGAAAGGAAAGGAAAGGAAAGGAAAGGAAAGGAAAGGAAAGGAAAGGAAAGATGTATCAATCTATACTCTGTGTCCATCAGCACTGTCTCTTTCTCTGAAAGTAGGGAGCATGGTTCATCATTAGTCCTTTGGTTAGTCATTATATTGATCAGAGTCCCTAAGTCTTTCATTTATTTTTCAAATTTGCATTTTTGTTGTTATTGCATAAATTGTTATGGTTCTGTTCATATTCACTTTGCATCACTTCATATAAGTCTTCCCAGGTTCTTCTGAAACCATCTCCTTCATTATTTCTTACAGCACAATAGCATTCTATAACATTTCTATGCCATAACTTGTTCAACCATTCTCTAGTTGATGGGCATCCCTTCAGTTTCCAATTGTTCATCACCACAAAAGAGCTACTGTAAATATTTTTGTATATATGGGTTCTTTCTCTCTTTCTTCATTCTTTTTGAGTATAAATATATAAGCAGTTCCACTGGGTCATAGAGTACGCACAAATTTAAAGCTTTTTGGCTTCTGGAAAATTTCATAGGAAGTCTCCCGAATGTACTTCTTTGAGTTCTCTTGATAATACAAGGGTACCAGTGAAGTACATAGAATTTCCATAGATCATCCCTCGCTTTCACCATAGGGCTAAATAATCTTTTCTCCCAACTGTATATCTCTAAGACAACTAGCTTTTTTCCCCCTTTCCCCCCCCCCAATTCATTGTCTATTGCATATTGCAGTCTGTTCATGCTCATCATGCATCTTTCCATTGTCTTTTGAGGATCTTCAATTCCAGTTATTTAGTCTATAATGTTTAATGATTCTCTGTCATCAGCACTGAAAGAATATAATAATCAAAAAAAATGGGTCTTTGTCTCAGGGAGAAGGTTGAGATTATTAAAAGAAATGAGTAACGTATCATAATGGGGCATTTGACTTGGAGTTAGGAAGATAATATATGCAGACAGTTCAGAAATTAACCTAGATTTTTAAGAGACAAATATATAAAATGAGGAAAGGGGGGCAGGAAATATAAAAGAATCATGGCATGGTTCTATATAACTAATGTCAGGATTGCTAACTCAAAATGTCGTTCAATCCAAATTCAAAAAGCATTTGTTGAGACTCTACTACAAGCAAGCCACTATGCTAGGAACTGTGGATACAAAGACAAAAAGTGAAAACTAGTTCCCACTCTCAAGGAATTTATATATAATCAGTGGGAAATGCTAAAAACAATGAATAATTTTTCTCAGTGTATAAGAGAAAGGTCAAAGAAGGAATGGGACTATCATCTGGTGTACATGGGTCAATGTTTTAATGGATGCTGGAGAAAACTAAGAACTCAAATACTATTTTATTTCTATTTCAGACTGCATATAGAAAACTCTTTAAACTAGAAGAAAAAAAAGATTACTAGGGAGTTAAATTCCAAAGCAGGCAAGGAAATAAACAATCTGTAACATAGTTATTCTTGACATATTCAAGTCATCAAAATATTTCTCAGAATACCAAAAGTAAGCAAACAGATGAAAACTTGGCAGGTGCACTCACTGAGCGATGGTAGAGATATTCGAAAGATCCTGGAGAACTGGAATGATGGCTTACACAGGAGGAAGGTTCTCTTTAGTCCTGATCCTCCAAAAGGGAAGTGCAATGTTTACTATATGTCAGTGATCTTACCTTCAATTCTTGACAAAATTCCAGAGCATATCATTAAAAAAAAAAGCAAAACACTCCAAAAAGGAAGGATGATCTGAAGGAGCCTTGATGGCTTCATCAAGAAAAGGTTATACATGTAAACGTTGTTTCCTAACAGGGTTACATTATCCTAATTCTGAGGTATATTAGGGAAACATTGCAGCAACAGTTTACCAATATTGCTGTACTTCATTTCTCAGTCTTCATGTTATTTCAATGAGCTCACTTTAGATGAAGAATCCACACTCCAAAATACATACTAACTTGGTCACAATTATTTCACTTATAACTAGTGAATTCTGAATTTCAGAGCCCATACTGTCTTCACTTCAGAACACAATCTCCGTCAAGTGTTTTGTAAAGTTGCTTTTAATTTTATACTGTTCTTCACTTTTTTATGAGGTAATATTACTGATAATCTTCAGTCATTCTTCTTTGTGATCTTTTTAAAGTGAATTTATATTCTAAATCAATTCTACTAGACTACCCTAGTTCTCCACTTGCAACAAGATTGAATATTTGCTAACTAGACAGTTTGGGATCTTTTCATTTTGGCCTCATTTTTAGGGTGATAGCTTTACAGGAATTAAACTTTGCGATCGGTGACGATCAAGGTCAACCTTAGCTTTTTGTTGTTGTTGTCGTCTTTGTTCACTTTTCACATGAACAACTTGTTTGAATAAATAAAAGTGGATTGCTGTCATTGTATGCAATCACTTCTTAACATCATTTTTCTTATTTGATATTGATTTGTACGTTGGCTCTAACTAGTCTAGCTTAACTATATATCAGAATCTAGAAATTTTCTGTGTGTTTAGCTTTGTTTTTCTTGTCAACACAGCATTCCACGATTTCCAAATCTCAAATTATTCGTTATATCTAAAAATGAAGCTTTTGAGTGATTTACAGGCTGTTGGCTTCTCTCACTTCTTAAACCTTAGAGTTAGTATCGAACATACTTTTTGCCATCTTCTTTCTTTACTTTTAAAAATATTTGTTAAATTTTATTTTTTCCAAGTATTTATTTTCTCTTTCTATCCCTGAAACTGATTGTAGGTGGTTGTGAGTTGCTTAATTCTGTTCTAATCATTCTTTTAGTACATGTTCTGGTTCTTAGCATTCTTTCTTATAAGTAGGAATAAGCTACCTGTACCATATCAGATTAAGCTTTATGTATTGGGTACCGTCACTTCCTACCTTGCACTTGGAGACACTCAGGCACAGGCTATAACAAACTATAATTATCATCACCCCTGGATGATACTATACTTATTTCTTATAAGGAAAATCTCCTTTTTGTAAGGCTTGATGAGTTAGTGGGAAATGAAAGAAAGAAAGAAATGAAGAGAGAAAGGAAGGAAGGAAGGAAGGGAGGGAGGAAGGAAGGAAGGAAGGAAGGGAAGGAAGGAAGGAAGGAAGGAAGGAAGGAAGGAAAGAAGGAAGGAAGGAAGGAAGGAAGGAAGGAAAGAGGAAGGAAGGAAGGAAGGAAGGAAGGAAGGAAGGAAGGAAGGAAGGAAGGAAGAAAGGAAGGAAGGAAGGAAGGAGGGAAAGAAGGAAGAACGAAGGGAGTGAAGAAGGGGAGGGAAAAAACAGCATCAATAAGATAAAACTATCAAAAGAAAAATATTTGGGAGACACAAATAAGTCAATTTTCTTAATATTTCATTAAATTTAGTATGCATCTTTAAAATCTGAATGTAATAGAAATTGAGTTTTGCACAATTTCTTTTTTGTTCTTTGCATTTTTCTATTTGTTATAGTACAATAACAAACTTTTGTTAAGTGTATTCTAACTTAATTTGAAAAATCTTAGCATGCTTTTTTGAATTTCTCTACCTCTTCATCTCCTGTGGGATGCTGATGTTGGTGTTTAAGCTAAGATCTTCATTATGCATCTTTCCTTATGCTCATCATAAGCAGTGCAAGACAAGATGATGAAGAGTCTCATGAAATTATATTTCTTATTGTATTTGGACACTCAGTAAATAAACATTTGTAAATTACCTATTATATGAATAATCCCTGCCCTCAAGGAAGACAGTTTGGGGAAGACTACACCATGTATGTAATGATGTACAAACAAGCGATAGATAGGACAAATTAGAGATATCAACAGGTGCAAGGTATTAGAATTAAGGAGGATCAGGACAAGTTTCTTGCAGAGTGTAGGATTTTAGCTGAGTCACAATAGGCACCTAATAAATGCATGTTGATTGATTAATTCATGAAGTAATCCGTTCCACTGTTGGAAGATTCTAATTGTTCAAATGTTCTACTTTATATTAAGCCTAAATCTATCTCATTAGTCTAGTTCTCTGAGTTTATCCCTTTGTATTTAAAGATACCAAGCTCACACCCTCTTCCAAATACTGATAAAAGCATTAATGTCTATGAGATGTAAGCTCCTTAAGAGTAAGGATTATCTCCTTGTCTCTCTCTGTCTCCATCTCTGTCTCTCTCAGTCTTTCTTTCTCTGTTCCCACCCAACCACCCAGAGCACCTTGCTCAGTGATGCCTGACACTTAGTTGTTACTTCATAACTGTTTATTCATTGGTGCTGCTTTTTCTTCATCAGGTTAAACCTCTTTTGATAGTTCCTCTGATGGCATGACTTCAGACCTCTCAACAACCCACTTATTTGCCTTCTGTCAGCAGTATTCCTTTTAAAGTGTGGCATTCAAAACTGAACACCATACTATTTCTGTAATCTAACTAATACAGAATATAGTGGGGTAGTCATATCCTGTGATAGGGAAGGAGACTACATTTTCATTAGGCTAATATCACATTAGCTATTTTAACAACTAAATTATAACTACACAATATTAAAAGTTATGCATTTCCCCCATATGAACTGCTGTCAGGTCAATGTACCACAGGTGATACTTGCATGATTTTGAAAAACGTAAATACAACAAGTATCCCTGTGAAATTTCCTCCTGTCAGTTTCAGTTGTCATTCTCACTTCTTACAACAGTCTTGGGTTTTAGGTCTTGTCCTTTCATCTATCATATTAGCTATCCATCCTAGCTCAGTATCATTTTCAAGTCTGATAAGGCTGCCTTCTGGACTTTTAATCAAGTCGTTGATAAAAAGCAAAACAGGACCAAGAAAGAGCCCTGCAACATGTCACTAGAGACTACGTAGTACAAGTCACTATTGATACAAAACATCAATAAACACTCTGGACACAAAATCATAGATTTAGAGCTACAAAGGACCCTAGATGTCATCTAGTTCAACCCTCTCATTTCATAAATAAGGAAACTAAAGCCTAGGAACATGAGGTGACTCACCCAAGGTAAGGAGTGGCAGAATTGGGACTTAATAATATTAATAGCTAGTATTTTTATAGCACTTTAAGGTTTACAAAGTGATTTCCAATATTATCTCAATTATCCTCACAACAACCCAGGGAGGTAGGCATGATTATTATTTCCATTCTACAGATGAACAAACTGAGTCAAAGAGAGGTTAAGTAATTTACCCAGGGTCACAGACCTAGTAAGAAGTGAGCTCTTGTCTTCTTGACTCTAAGTTTAGAAGTCTGTCCCTTGAGTTGCCGCATTGTTAAATATTTCTACTCCTATCCCCTTTCACTGTACTTCTCCAACTGACTGAAAATCCATCTAATTGAACTATCCATAAAGACATGAGTAATTTTTTCAAATACTCTGCTGAAATCAAGCTATAATATATTTTGAGCATTTTGCAAATCTAGGAATCATTCAAAAGAAGAAATAGAAATGGTCCATCTGACTTTTTGTGATGCAATTGCATTATGCAAGTGAATCACATGATCCAGTTTTCATATCATTTTATTATAATGTCTCCTAGGTATAAAAATGTACTTAAAATATAAATAATTGCAATAATATTATAATTTTACCATGAAATAATAATGTTCATCATAATAGCTCTAATCTTTGCCTATGTACACATGCATGTACATATATTCACACATTTGTATGTGATATATATGTATGTCTCCATGATTATATACACACACACACATATATCATAGATACAGCAATTGAAACAACTTAGTCCTTCAAAGTGCTTTAAAGTCCAGTGCTTTGACAGTATAAGAAGCAGCCTAAGAAAGTTAATATGCCTTAGTGACTAGAAGTTAGAAATGAATTCCAGTATCAGCCTGCCACTCATCAGTCAGGTGACTTTTTGGCAGGTTATTTGGTCAATATCTCCAAATCTCATTCTCAGCATCTCCAAAGTGGGGATAAGGTCTTCCTCATCTACTCCGCAGCGAGAGTGAGAAATGAGATAGTGTTTGTATAAACATGGTATAGACCATATACAGAAAAGCCTGAAGTCAGGGAAGGCCAGGATATGCAAAGAGGGAAGGATGGACTCAAGAGACCTTGAATGCAGGTAGAAATGATGGAATTTAGCAAAAGACTAGAAATGAGATGAGACGACTGAGGCAAGAGATAAAGATGCCTCCAGTATTCTGAGCCTGGGGAGACTGGGGGACTAGGAGAATGGTGGTGCTATAAGCCAGAAGAGAGAAGCTGGAGAAAATGGCCAATATGGAGCAAGAATGTTGAACAGGTGAGACATTTAGATGAGAATCATCAGTTTCAGATATAGAAAGAGAACAGCTTGTACTGGACAGGAATTCTTTCTTTAGTACCCCATACTAGTTCATTTGACCTCCAGTCTGAAGACCTTCAGTGAAGAAGAACATACTATAAGCCAAGGTAACCAGTGCTCCTCTGGGCACTGTTAGGAAGTGTTTTTTCACATAGATTCTACAATTAAAATTGTCTCTTTTCTCTGATTCTCCTAGTTTTGCTTGTTAGAGCCAAGTAATAAATAATAAAAACAAATCAAAACTTTCTTCCATATGACCAAAGTATGCTTTATGCAAGGTGGACACACAGACATCTTCAAGTAGTTGAAAGATGGTCATATGATTTTAGAACATATTTCTCCTTGTTTCATTAATTTGTTGATATTAATAATCAGAGGGTCATCAAATAAGAATATCTTTCTTGTTATATCCTTCAGGCTTATAATTTTAAAGTAAGTAGAAGGGATTCCTTTACCCTAATATCAGTTAATGTAGTCATAGAAAATACATAATGTAATTAGGTTATTAACAATTGTAAGCTAACTGTAAAGATGGAGCCATGACTGGGTGCTTTCAGAATGTATAAATAGTTTTCTCTTGTGGAATTAGAGGGAGCATCCTCATTGGCCTAGCAGGACATTAAGTAGAGGAACCTTGATGATGGAGTTCACTTCTGAGGGAGTTCACTAGTACCTATCTGTAACAGAGATGTAGGGAGGATGGGATTTGTCTCTACTCTCCCATTATCACCCATACTCTTGTGAAGTGAATTATTTTTTCAGTCAACCAATAATGTGCTAAGCTCTTGAGGATATAAAAGGAGGAAGGTGAGGGAACAAACATTTGTTACGTGCCTACTATGTTCTAAACACTGTGCTAAGTGCTTTATAAATATTTTCCCGAAAATCAAGCCCTGCCCTCAAGAAGCTCCCAATCTAACAGGTACATTGCAATATAAGGATGTACATTCCAGATGGATACAGATATGGAGAGACTGATAATGCCTGAAGGAGGAAGCAGCTATAGGGAATATGACTACTTAGGACAGCTGGCTGGGAACCAAGGAGTGAATGCTGGGAGCCCAGCCAAAGAAACTCCCCAGAAGAGAGGTCATCCCCAAAG
Source organism: Notamacropus eugenii (assembly GCF_028372415.1). NCBI lineage: Eukaryota > Metazoa > Chordata > Mammalia > Diprotodontia > Macropodidae > Notamacropus > Notamacropus eugenii. The sequence goes on along the minus strand of NC_092872.1, from coordinate 245,934,447 downwards.
GGAAGATTTAAAAGGGCAATGTACCATGAAAGCAAGGAGGTCTCTGCCCTTTGGTACCAGGAATTGGGAGTTCTTCTGGTCATTTATGTTTCCTACAAGTGTGACTCACTGTCCTTTACTTTTATTCTTCCTTCAGATGCTGGATGGATTTGTGGTAAAGTGAAAAACAGGCTTTGTAGCTACTATTTGGTGTCTCCAACTTAGTAAATACATTTGCTAAGAGTTAGTTGTTTCTACTAGTCAACAGTCAACAGGCAAGAAGCATGCTGATGAAGGACGCAGACAGGTCTGATCATTTCACACACAGGCCCCACTCAATAAATTCCACTGGTTCTCTATTGCCTTAGGGAGCAAAAATTCCATTTGTCATTCAAAGACCTTATAACCAAGCCCCCTCCTGCCTTTTCAGTCTTCTCACCCTCTAATTCAGTCCAGTGAAGTTGGCTCCTGGCTGTCCCATGAACAAGACACTCCATCTCTTGGCTGTGGGTGCTTTCTCTGGCTAGCCTCCATGCCTGAAACACTCTCTTTCTTCTGCTCTGACTAGTTACCTCCCTGGCTTCCTTTAAAATCTCAAATAAAGTCCCACCCCCTACTGGAAGCCTTCCCCAACCCCTCTTAAATCTAGTGCCTTCCCTTGGTTAATTATTTCCTGTTTATCTTGTATATAATTTGTTGTGTGTGTGTGTATGTGTGTGTGTGTATGTATGTGTGTGTATATACATATACACACTCATATACATACATACATATATTTGTATATGTATGTACATATGTGTGTATACATATATACGTGTATATGTATATGTATGCATATGTTTGTGTGTGTGTGTATATATATGTGTGTGTATATATATATATATGTATGTATGTATAGTTGCGTGTTGTCTCCCCCATTACATTTTAAACTCCTTGAGAGCAGGCACTGCCTTCTGAGATGATATTTTTTAAAGTAATTAGCATGGTGCCTGGCATGGAGTAAGTGCTTCAATATTTATTTAATTTATTGCTTATTGATTGATTTGTGAATATCCAAAGGATACCCCTGCTCCTTGAACCTCATGGTAGCGACAGTCCTCTTGGAACTCAACCTGAGTGTGCAAATGTGAGTAGGAGTGTTCCAGAAGGGATGCTATATACCTACGCATTTACTCCATACAATATAAACAAATATAGTACAATGAAAATGGAGACTTCGGAAAGCACTGATCACTGGGGGCGGGGCGGGGGGGGGGAGTTTTATGAATGAGATGGCTCCGCGAAAGAAGAAAAGGATTCTGGGAGTTACAGATGAGGCCAGAAGCAAGAAAAAAATGTGGCATAAAGGCCAGACATGAAAAGACACACTTGAGGAAGAGCTAGTAGTCCAGTCTGAGTGAATTATAGAGACTCTGAAAGGGAATATTCATGCTTTGTGGGGGTTTAGTAAATTTGACTACAAGAGGAAATGAGGAAGGATGGTATGTGTTCTCACAAGCTAAAGAATTGGCCGATCAAACTGACTACAAGTTTTACATCCAAGTTTTTCCCCTAAAACTTGGAGAATAAAAAACTCTTAGGGAAAAAAAGACTTTTACAAACTGTAGACAGTAAATCCTAAGAGTATTTGGAGGGGGGGAAGATGATAGATGGAGATGAGGAAGCTGCAGCAGTTTTTGTGCCTGGGCATAGGCTCCAGGCTTTCCATTTCACTGATACAATTTCAAGAAACCGCATCTGTTTGTTCTTCCTTGGCAACTGGAATAGAGAGACATGAAATCTAATTCTTTGTCTTTAATGCAGAGGCAAGTACAAACAAACAGAAAAGAATCTATCAAAGTCTGAAAATAAACATCCAACCACAAGCTGCCCTGCAGAAGCCTTGCCTGCTGCTCTCGATGGCTCAGTGATTTCCTGACACATTGCCCCTGCTACCTACAGTCCACAAGGCCTCCCTGCCTGTCAATAGCACCTCTTGTTGGGAGACAGAAGGTATACATTGCCCACCAGAAGAGATTCCCTCCTCAGACATTAGGGTTCACCTTGTAATAGATCGTATGTTTATCTAATCTTTTCCCTTCTGCCTATCCTCACAGACGCATACACAAATTCTCACCATGACTACCCTGCCATATCTGCTCAGGTTACAAGTCAACTCAAAACAAATCCCTTTTCCTTGCAATAGTGGGTGTTTGTTTCTATGTCACAGGACAGAGAATATCAAATCAAGTCATTTTCCTCCATCCCCAGGATTCTGTGTTAGAGAATCTTCCTATCAGTATGAACCTTGGTAGAACCTATTGGAACAATTCATACTCACGCCTGAAATTTATTTGGTGCTTTAAGACATACAAAGCCCATTCCTTCGAACAAATATGACACATAGATAATGAAAGTATTTTTATTTCCTACATAAAGGAAAATTTATAACCATGTAGTTTAGGTTGCCATAGTCACAAAGCTCAAAGCCATTACACTGTGCTGCATCTATTTTTATGATGCTGCTTAGAAATATCTATTTTCTATAGAAAGGCTATAAAGAATACATATATCTATATAACATATATATCTATTTCTATAGAAATACCTATTTTTCTATAGAAAGAGTAGTTTTGTGTTATAATGAAGAAAGAGCCAGCCTCAGAGCCAAAAGAACATCCATTCAAACTCTGCTAATGACACTAAGTACATGACTGGGCAAGGCCTTTAACTCCTCAGTGCCCCTAGACAAGTCTCAAAAATTATTCATTAAAAAGTAAAAGCCATCCTAGATTGAAGGAGGCTCTTTCCTCCCCTGGGATTTCTCCATAACAATGAAAATGCTGATCTGGTGCCCAACCTCTACATATCTCCAGAAAGCTGTTCTTACAGTATTCATGACCACATGGCTGTGAGGAGACATCCACACTGTCTGCATTTCCTGTAGGTTTTAGTCAGTGTTTGGTGTCAGAATTTGATCGATCTTTGGAAGGATGAGGTCTTTTGTTCATGTGTTTTTAAATCCATGTTTGTTTTTTTTAAGAACCCTTTGCCTACTCTTCATTAGAGAGAGATGCTGTAGTAAATACTGGACCTGGAATTAGAAGTGATAGATTCAAATCACAGAAACTGGGACTAGTCTTCCAGCCTCAGTTTCTTCAGCATTAAAATGTACAGAAGAGATGGTGTGGTGTAGTAAACCAAGTAACTTCAGAAAAACTTGATTTCAAGTCATGATTTTGCCATAAAAAGGGGCATATGATCCAGTCAAGTCCTTGAATGTCTTGATAACCTCAGGCAATTCTCTAAGACAATGAGTTCCAGAGCAGGAGCAAATGTACTTTGGTGGAGGGAGTTTCCTTACTGGGATTCCCCTGTATCATTGCAAACATAGTTCAAGTCCTCCTAAAAGAAATCAGATGGAATAAAATGATTAATATTTATATTACTAACCTCCTACAGTTTTGAAGAAAGTACATGTAAATCTTAGAGCGCTGCATGAAATGAATCTCTATTAATATAGTCAATGCTTTTCAAACTGACAAATCTGAATAAAGCCAGATCAAAATACTTCTTGAGCCTGAACCTATAAGGTGGATATTTCAGGTATGCTACCCCCATTTTACAAACTGGAACACTGAATCTCTAAGGGGTTTGAAACAACTTTCTTGAAGGCACACTGCTAGCTACTAAGCATGTGGAATAGCATTTGAAACTAGTTTATTCTGACTAGATCTAATAGTCTAGCCTTCATGTAATACTAGCTCTATAGAAATGTTAGCTAGGCAGAGGATCAGTCAGTCAAAAGGCATTTATTAATTGGATTTAAATGTGGCTTCCAACACCTACTACTAGCTGTGTGACTCTGGGCAAATCATTCAACCTTTCTGTTTCAATTTCTTCAGCTGTAAAGGGTGATAACTAACTTCCCAAGATTGTTGGGAGATTCAAATAAGATATTTGTAAACCTCTTAGCACAGTGCCTGGCACATATAAAAGGTTGTTCCTTTCCCTTCCCTTCTCTACTGTACACCAGACGCTGTACCAGGAGCTGGGTACATAAATACAATGAATGAAACAATCCCTCTTCATAAGCCATTTACATGTGAATGGGAGAGATGATGAAGAACATTTTGTACTTCTAGAAAATTAACTTTTCTATATGTTGCCAGTAAAAAACATAACAAACACTGAAGGTTTTGTAACCTTAGGATCATACATGGAACTGAAAAATGGGATTACTCATTATATTTTAATTGAAATTCTGAAACCAAAATAAACACCAGCCATAAAGTCAATCTAGTGGGAGGGCTGATACTTAATTTAATTTTCTAACCTTTGTTCCAAGACAAACTCACAAGGTCTTGTTTGTGGTGCCCTCATGTGGAAAGGACTATACCTCAAATCAGAATGATAACTGGGTCTGGGAAGTGGGGGCTTTGCCTCAGGGCAGTGAATTAGGGAAGAAAACTGAAAGGACATGGCAATCCTTCAGCTGCATGTAAGTAAAAGAGCTTAGAATAGAGGGTAAAAATAATTAGATGGAACAGAAATCTATCAGATAATACAGCATCCTTCAATCTTCAGGGACCATACTCTGAAAGAACCTGCTTCACCCCACCCCACCCCATGGCCAGGTCCTCTTTTTTATCAAGGACATCTTTTGTGATGTTTACCTGGGAAGTGGTTTCTGGTACTTTCCTGGGAATAAAAATGACTAGAATTTATGCAATATATTTTCCTTCTGCAAATATTCATTGAATTCTTATGAGAACCAAAGCTCTAACATGAGATGCAACCCCTTATTCTATAAGCTTTTCAGTATAGGAAAAAAGATAAGGCATGTTCCTAGGTAATATAATATTTTATAACATGAATGCTTAGCAAGAGGGCGAAATAGACCTGGAAAATGTGTTAGTTTGTTGACTAGCTGAATCCATAGTAATGGGCTGTCTCCAGGGAGATGTGTATTTCACATTTCAATTTCATGTCAAGTTTTGCCCAAGTTAAACAACATAAATTCTTCCTTTAAATACAAGGTTTCTTTTGCTTTGACCGCTAAGAAAACAGCTCCCATGCATGAAAAGAATGAAATTTCTGTTTTCTCATGACCAAACTTTCAGAAAATGAGGAAACCCTCTCGGCAGAGATCTGGAAAAATATACAAGTGAAGAAAGTATCTTGAGCAGAATCCCTAAGATAGAACAAAAAAGAAACAGAAGGAAGGCAAGAAAGAAGTGTTGTCTGATGGAGAGTATGAGAGCGTCGTACTCTTGAGGTTTATACAAGATTCCAGTGCTGATTAAGCTCCCTCCAGACCACCCTGTTTTCTCTCCTTAGGAAAAAAAATAAGAAAAAGAAAAGACATAATACAAATACCTGGCATGAAAACTAGAATAAATAAGAGTCTTGAATTTATAGTTCAGGGACCATGTCTTCTTTCTTTTCCTTTAGTATATGTATAATGGGACTGCAGATGAGTGAGTTTTCCAAAGAATCCAGGCCAGCATTGTTAAACTTTTCTTTTTTTAATCTACTCTAGAGGACGAAGCCCCATTGGGGACTTGAATGATTCAGTGTGGCTCTCAATGTTGATTGCAGGCAGTTGTTATCCCAATTTCCCCTTCTGTAAAACACTTCTTTGCTCTGCCTTCCTGATTATCATTTGGGGAGATATTTTTGCAGATGTACTGACCTTTTTTGGAAGAAAAGGACCAGGCAAGTGTGATTTGAATGGTGCTGAAATCTCATTAGAATATTACCCTCCAAAACATAAAATTCACGATAATGCAATTGTATCTTAGACTCTTTCCAAAATTAGGTTATTGCTGAGAGCAGCAGCAGATTTTAGTCCTGATAAACTATCATATATGAAACTCTCTCCTATCATAAGTCTTAAGTATGTTATGGAGTGACTGTGAAAATAGTTGGGGGGCACAGGGTAGAGGGAAGGAATGATGGAATGAGAAAGGGAGGTAAGGGGAGGGAGGAAGAGAGAGAGAGACAAAGACAGAAAGAGAGACGGGGAGAGGGAAAGGAGAGAAGGCAGAGGAGGGGAGGGAAGGGGAGGAGAAAGGAAGGGAAGGGGGAGGAGGGAGGAGGGGATAAAATCTTAGAGGCAGAGTAGGTCTTACAAGTAATTTACCTTCCTCATTTTATCTTAGTTGTTTGTTTTTGTCTCTTAGCTTAAAAATCTATTCTGGGACAAAATTTAAATCTATATGTGAACCTGGAGAATGTTTCAGGCAGGAAATCCAGATGCCCCAAAGAGCTTGAATGATATGTACTCTATGTGGCCTTCACAGCAGCTACGTCAACTTTACATATGCTTGTGAGCTAAGATTTGGTTTGTGTCACTGTATGCAAATCATTGGGTGTTCAATCACAACCTGGTTTTAATCCCAGGATAAATTCTTTTTGTTTTTCTTTTAAATAAATAAAACATAATGTGAGCATCATATCTGCGTATCTTCAACATCTCAAGATTGATAGCTACAGGAATCCTCATAGAACCACAAATAATTTGAGCCCTGCCAAGTATTCTGCCATGGACCTTGGGAAGTTTGAACTTTTACGGTAATCCTCCAGTAGAAGCCTCCAAAAGCAAGTCATCCTTGGAGCTTCAAATAACAGATACATTATCTTCTTTCAACCTACAATTTTCTAAAGACAGTTTCTATTAAAACAATGGCAATCACTTACACTTATAGAGAGCTTCACAGTTGACAGTTTTCCTGTTTTCATTACTGTGAAGTAAATAATAACAATTGCTGATATTTGAGTAGAGAGGCAGTATGGTATAATGGATATGGTCATGTCCAGTAGGGTCCAAGTCCCTCACATAGACAGGGCCCTGTGTGCCTCTGGTCAAATCTTTTGACACATACCCAGAACCCTCAACAAAAATTCTCATATAACAGATTATCAGTCCATTCGTTGATTATATCCAACTTGTCAATATCCTTCCTAAAATAGGGTAGTCAGAAGTGAACCCAGAAGTGGTCTGGCCAAGGAAGAATTGAAGTATTCCCATTCCTGATTCTGGACAGAAGACCTCTCTTAATGTGACTTACTGTATTAGTGATTTGGGATGTTTCATCACCACATCACTGACTCATCTTTAGTCTGAAGGCTAATCAAATACTCAGATTTTAGCTGACCAACTTCTGTTTAGCCATCTATCCCTTATCTAGAAGGTATAGAATTGATTTTTGGGGGACCAAGTATAAGACTTTATATTCATCTCTATTTAATTTAATTTAATTAGATTTAATCCAATTTTCTAGTCTACAGAAGTCTTTTTGAATCCCAGCTATATCCAATTAATAAACTATTTCTCCCAGCTTTGTGGCATTTACAATTTGCGCAAGCAAACCAGCCTGTGCCTTTGCCCAAATCAGTGATGACAATTTTAAATAACATTGGTCAGGTTCCTAGGATACTTCCCTAGAAAGCTCCTAAGTTGATATCATGCTAATAACTTTTTCTAAAACAATTCAGCCAATTCCTAATTCAGTCAATCCACTACATGCAGCCCACTTCTCACCATACAAATCCATTTTTTAATTACTGAATTTATAAGAACTTTGTTATTCAGGGTGTCCCAAAAGTCTTAGTGCACTTTTCTTTCTTAAAAGATTTAAATTGTTGAGACTTTTGGAATCTAATGTAGATATAGATAGATATGTGTGCTTGTGCACATGCATGTGTATATGATACATTTTTTTATATGTTCTCATTAAGCAGATGAGAAAACTAAGCTCAGAGACATGTTCAGGGTCACACAGTCAACATGTATATGAGGTAGAATTTGAACTCAATTTCCTGAGTTGACTTAGTCCAGAACTCCAGCTTTAGAGAGTAGGTAGCACTATAAAACAAACAAAAAAAACTCATGTAAATACTATCACAATACAACTACTATCATGTAGCTTTATACATATTTAATGTAAAAATGGGGGGTTCTAATATTTGAAAAGAGTAGAACCATTTTTTTGGTCATAGAAAAATCATAGCTAAATTTTCAAAGGCATAGATTTTTCATGCTACATTTAGAGTCCTAATGCAATAAAACTGGATCTAAACCATGATGATTGGATTAAAAGGCAAAGACCTACTTGGAAATCTGAAAAGGGTTTATCAAATAAGATCTGGATTCATGTACATATTTATAGAAACTATTCCATTATCTCAAAGATGACAACATAAATAAAGCAGATCAAAATTGATGGGATGTGGACAAAGCAGTGTTTAGAGATGAGTTTATAGAGAGCGCTTATATTATCAATTTAAAAAAGAAAAATGTAATGAGTTCAGTTGGTATTGATGAAAGTTAGAAAATGAACAAAGTACAACGTAAAAAAATCTAGATCATTAAATTAAAGTAGAAATTTACTAAGTAGAAAGTAAAAGATTGAATTGATTAATAAAACCATTAACTATTTTAAAGAACAACAAAACGTCTAAATGATTGGCAAACAATCCTATAAGAAAGAAAATAAACACCAAAATTAGATCATAGAAAGTGAGAAATCATAAAGGAATACTTTAAAAAATTAAGAAAACTCTCAGAATATTGTGTGGCATGCTTCTTAAAGTCAAAGAAATTCAGAATTAAAAGAAAGGGATAAAAATAAAAATTCCAAAATTGAAATGTCTAGTTTTTACAAACATCATATCTCTCCAGCACTTCAATTAGAAATAAAGATTGTCACCCTGCTTTGTGGATAAGGAAACTGAAGTCTAGAATGGTTATGTGATTTGTTTAAGATTCCACAACAAACATGACAGAGCTGGGGCCAAAACCAGGGATTTGGACTCCTAAATAGTATATCTTTTTCATACTGTAGTAATCTGTACCTTCAACAGTGCCAACATAACTTGCTAGGCTTAGAATATGCCATCACTGCCATACTGTCTCATTTTATGTTTGGATATTTATTAATGATATTCACATATGTCTTTATAAGTGGTCATTCTGTAACTGTATTAGGACCATTACTTGCATTTACTGGTTATTGTGTCATTTAGATTCATTTCAGATGATGTTAAATGAATTTGTTCTTTTAGAATTGGTCTTCTGAAGTTTATCCATTTTGGAAAAGAAAATAGAAAGAGACTAAAAATAAAAGAGTTTTCATAAAAGGTGATTTAGTTCTTAGTCTTCCTCTATAGGCTTTTGGTGAAGAAAGGCTCTGGGAACGGGTTTTGTCTGATCTTGGAGAAGAGATAGTGAAAAGATGACTCTGCAGTCTTTAAAGGTCACCCAGAGCTAGAGAAAGAGGCCTCAGTGGCCTCTTGGCACAAGGTATTACAGGAAGCTAGAATGAGAGGTCAAGAGAAGTCAATTTTGCACTGTCCAACAAAAGAGACTGCAGGGATGTGGACTTTGGTAGGAAGTTGTGGAAGTCTGCAGAGTGATCTTGCAGTTTGATACAGTGGAAAGAGAGCTGGAGGAGGACAGAGGCAAAGTGACTGGAGCTCTAGTCCTAGCTCTGCCAAATGACTAATGCTGAAATTTTGGGCAAATCACTTAATCTCTGAGCATCTCAGTGTCTTCATGTGCAAAATGAGAAGATTGAACTGAGAGATTTCCAAGGTTATAGGATATTAATGAGTTGGAATGAATCCTGGAGGTCAACTCAGTCAACTACTCATTTTACCGATGGCAAAAATTGGGTCTAGACAAAGGTAAGTGACTTGGACAACATCACACCAGGTCTGAGGCAGGATGGGATTCATGTCTCTTGACCTCCATGTCACATGCTCTTTTCATACCATACTATTTCCAAAGATGAACAATTTCTGTGATTTGTTGTTCTTAGTATGGTTGAATATTTTCAATTGACTCAAGAAAAATCTTTAAAAGTAACTCCCTGTGGGTTGCCTCAGTAAAAAAGGGTGAGAACAAGGGCCCTAACAGCCCCAACTCATGTCCCTGCCAATGAGTCAGGGTTCTTACCCAAACACCAAGATGAAAAATGAGGAGGTGACTTCCCATGAGTTCTGGTAGCTCTGAAGTATCCAGGCTTTCCTGCAGAAAGAGGAAGCTTTTTTTTTTTTTTATTGTCTTTGCTGTTGTAGAATTGGGAGCAGTTTTTGCAAGCACAAAGACAGGCCCTTTATGAGTAGACAAGTAGGTAACTCTAATAACGTCATAAATTTTTTGTTTTTGCTATAGAATCTGCATGACTTTTTATTTGCAAATGGTTGTAGTTGCTGCCTGTCTTTTTTGCAACAGTATAAAATCAGTGTCATGGAATTTTATGAGATTCCTTAGTACAAAGCTTTGGGGAAAATCATTTAAAAAGGGATAATACTTGCATTCTCCTGGATTCAGAGGACCATTCTGGCTTAGGGAAATGGACAGTGAGTATGAAATGGAGCATAGCTGGGTTAGATGGGGCAGTGGATAGAGCTCTGGGTCTGGAGTCAGGAAGACCTGAATTCAGATCTGCTCTCAGACACTTACTCGCTCAGTGTCCTCGGGTAAATCATTTAAACTTCATTTGGCTGATTTCCTCATCTCTAAAATGGGGATAATAACAATGCCTACTTCCCAGGGTTGTTGGGAAGATCAAATGAGAAAATATTTGCTAATTTCTTAATACAGTGCCTTGAATATATTTGTGCAGGTTATATACATTATATTCAAGTAATGCCTGTAAGATTCTGATCTGGGACTCTGGGGAGCTAGCTACCAGACACGGTAATTCTATTGTTGAGATTGTGTGATGGGGAAATGTCTTTAGATTGGCTGAAGTGACAGAACATGGGTAACAAGAAGGATCTTATGAAACAGATCCCACTATCTAGAACTAAGCGAGCATACAATGGATTCAACTCACTGATCTTTAAGACTCTTTTCTTGGCATCTTTGAATGAAGAGGACTGTTTGGAGCTGCCAGAAGGATCTTTTCATCATCACTCTTAGCGTTATGGAACCTCCAATAGATTTTCATGAACTTTGGAGTATGGCTTTGGGGGGGCATGGGTAAAGAAAAACAAAGGAAAACAACACAGTATGGCAAGTTTTTTAAATGATTTTTTTCTTATGAGATGGTATATGCATATTTAAACATGGAAAATTTCCCAGTTATAAAACCACAGGATCATAAACAGAGCTGGAAGGAACTGTCATATAGTACAATTCTCTCATAGATAAAATAAAGTGACTTGCCCAAGATACCACACAAAACAAGTGACACATCAAGTGTTCAAACTTTTCTAGTTTATCAAATTCATTCCTAAAGTATGATGGTACAGTGAAAAGAGTGCTTTAGTAAGAAAGACTTGACAGAGAGGCCTGGAAAAACTTATATGAACTGATGCTGAGTGAAAGGAGCAGAACCAGGAGAACTTTGTACACAGCAACAACCACAGTGTGTGAGGAATTTTTCTGGTGGACTTAGTACTTCATTGTGATGCAAGGACTTAAATAATTCCCATTGCTCTTTTAAAGCAAAATGCCTCCCACATGCAGGGAAAGAACTATGAGATTCGATTGCAGAATGAAGCAGATCATATTCTTTTGTATTATGTTTTGGTTTGTATTATGATTACTTCCATTCATTTTAATTCTTCTATACAACATAACTAAGGTGAAAATGTATTTAATAGGAATGTATGTGTAGAACCTATATAAAACTATATGCCATCTTAAGGAGGGAGCGGGGAGGCTGGGGGAAGGGGGTTGGGAAGGGAAAAAATCTAAGATATATGGAAGTGATTGTAGAACACTGAAAACAATTAAAATAATAAAAAAAAGTAAAAGAAAGAAAGACTTGAGTCCAAATCCTGCCAAAACACTTACTATCTGTCTGACCTGGGGAAAGTCTTTAACATCTTTCAGCCTCAGTTTCCTGATATGTAAAATAGAGATAACAATAAAACTTTCTTCACAAAATTTTTGTAAAGATTAAACGAGGTAATACATGAAAAGCAATTTGAAAACCTTTAAGAACTATTTAAAATTCATGTTTATAGTTATCATTACTATCCTCATATGCCTCAAGGAGGTCAAAGACAGAAAACTCAAATATGTAACAAAACCACTAATTTTGTGGTAACAAAGAACTGAAAACATAGTATACTTACTTGAGTCTCACAACAGTTCTTTGAGCAAAATATTATTTTCATTTCCGTTTTATGGAAGAGCTAACAGAGATTTAGAGATAATAAGTGACTTGCCTGTGGTCACACATCTTATATGTATAAGCATCATGATTCAAAACCTAGTCTTCCTGACTTCAAGTCCAGTAGTCTGTCCACTAACTATGAGAAGAAAGTGGAAGACTGGTATGGCCTTGGTTTTTAATCATCTTTTTTTTTTTTTTTAAAGAGGAACTCTTTCCACTCCTCTTTTTTTTTAATGCTTTGAAAAGTGGTATAGTACATTTTTTTAAATGTCATTTTTCAAGAATGTCATTTAAAAGTATCTTTCATTTTTTTTTTTGGTCCTTGTTTTTTCATAATGGAGTATCTTCAGTATTTAGACAGGATTACATGCCAAAGGTACATAAGAAACTGGCAAAGTATTTGCACATTGTCCCTTTCTTAATGAAGTGGTTTCACTATCCTATAGTTAAGTAAGCTAATCCAGCTGCAGCCTGGAGAACTGGCCAGAGCTATGGAGTGCCAAGAATTTGTTAATTGCTGCCCCAAACAAGGTCTTCCTGCTTAAGTCATGTGGCCAGTTGATTTTTCTTTGTGATCCAGAGACTCAGAGGGATAGGAAAGGGGATTTGCAGGGCCTTTCCAACATTCAGAGAGAATGTGAGTAAAGTCAACATATTTCTCTATTTTCATAGCACAGGAAATAAATTTTATGACAGCAGAAGCGTTGGCTGGGAGAGAAAAGAGAGGAGCAGACTGGAATGAACTTTCATCTTGCCAAATAGACTTTCAATTTAATTTGAAAGACATTTGTGGTAGTGTCAATAACAAGGATGTGTTTGTTGGTTCTTAGCAGTGACTTTATGACAATCTGGCAGGAAACTCACAGCTTCTCCATATTTCTTTCATTTTTATGATGTGCTCTCAAATGGAAAATGTCGTATCTGGATTGGGGTTCCCAGTTAACTCCCAGAAAGGGTGAAAAGTATATAATCCAGTGCCCCTTTTGGCTTGGCTTTTGACAGATATTATACGTCTCTCATGAGGAGGTAGATTTCCCTTCAGAGGAGATCTTCTGGCAAAGGCAGAGAGCCTTTCCACAATCCCACAGCTAGTAAGTACCAGAGGTTGGATTTGGACCTAGGTCTTCCTAACTTGAAGTCTAACACTCTTTCTACTTTATCAGCTCTCAAGACAGGTATAGAAATATCTTCTACAATATTGCCTCAACCAACATAATTTCACAATTACTTCATTAGTACAGTATAACCAAACATCATTTAGTCCGTTGCCTGAAAAGCAAATTATATGGTCAATAACAACCCCAGAAACATTAACCATATGGAGTACCTAATGATTTCTGTTGCCATATTACTTACCCTGAGTGCATAATCATCTTCCTTGGAAACCAACTGCCCTGTATAACATCGTTTCCTCTAGTGTAAAGTTTTCACAACATGAAGTAATGAATGTTGGCCAAGAATGCATGAATTTATACCACTATAATGTAAATTAATATAGGATAAGATATCTTATGATATGATAAAGACAAAAATAAAGCACTATGAGACATAAATGGAGGAAGAAATGCTTCTGCCCGAGGATAGAATTTCCTGAAAGATCTGGCATCTCAAATTATCCATTTCAGGATGGATAGAATTTCAAAAGGCAGACAAAAAAAAGGAGTATAATCCAGATGTAGGTGAGAACCTGAATAAACCTACAAAGGCAAGAAAGGGTGAAAAGAGTTTGGGAAACTATGACTAGACCAGTTTGGATAGAGTATAAATTATGTGGAGGGGAATTGTATATGAGTACTACTCAAGAGTCTCCTGAAACACAAGTTGGAAACATATTGCAGAGGGCCTCAAATATGAGGCTAAGGGGTGTGAACTTTGTCTAGTGACCAGAAACAAGGCTTTGAACCCTGAAGTGACATGATGAATTCATCAATTGAAAAAAATATTTGCTAAGTGCCTAATATGTGCCAGACATGGGTCAGGACTATGTATAAGGAAGAATGTTCTGGAAGACTTATATAAGATTGAAACGAAGAAAGACTGGAGAATGGGATGTTACTAGAATCCAAATAGCAGATAACAAGTCCCTGAGCAAGTGAAGTCTCCATGGGAATGTAAAGGAGAGATGTTGAAGGGATAACATGTACAGAAATACTCAGTCAATCATTAAAAAAGTATTTATTAAGCAGCTGAAATGTGTCAGGCACTATATGAGATACTGGAAATACAAAGGCAAAGACAAAACTGCCCTCAAGTTTATATTCAGTTGAGTGAAACAGCACACATCTATGCATGTACATATATATGTATATGTGTGTATGTATGTCTATATATATATATATATATATATATATATAGAGAGAGAGAGAGAGAGAGAGAGAGAGAGAGAGAGAGAGAGAGAGAAAGCTAACAATTACATAATGATTACTATGTGTCAAACATCATGCTAAATGCTTTACAATTATCTCATCTGACTCTCACTGCAACCCCGGAAGGTAGGTACTACTATCATCTTCATTTTACACGAGGAAACTCTAAAGGAATTTGGAGAAGGGGCTGGGGGTAAGGGAAGCTCTAACTCTCCAAGTTACTGATTACTATGAAAACTCATTTTTCACAATTAAGAATTGTCAGTGAAATTTATTGAATAAGGGAGCAAAGAAAAATCACTTTGGCAGCTAAGTGAAAGATGGATTTGAATGGGTAGAGATAAGAGGTTATTGCAAAAGTCTAGGTGAGAGATAGTGAGACCCTGAACTAAAGTGATAACTATGAATAGAGAGATGCCAAGGATGTGAGATGTAGGTTGGATGTGAGCAGGATGTGACAAGGATGCCGTGAAGTTGTAGACAACAAGATTTGATGATACAATATATGAAATGAGGGAGAGTGAGGAGTCAAGGACATATACAATACAGGTATAAATCTGAGAGCCTGGAAAATCATAGTACCCTCAACAGAAGTAAGAGTTTTTTTAAAGAGGAAGGCTTGGGGGAAAGATAATAAAATTTGTTTTCACATATATTGCAGTAAGACAACTACTTTGAAATGTTCAAGAGGAGCTTGGTGTTAAGGGACCGAGCTCAGAAGAGAAGAAAGCTAGAGTTCTCAAGGAACCTTAAGAATCGACTTAATAACTTAATTGACTTAATTGACAGGTTCAAAGATGTAAGAAAGAGAGTGTAGCGAGAGAAAACAAGAATATAACAATTGATTAGATGCCCATGAAAAGGATGAAAGAGTCAAAGAGCATGTCAAAGTATCAAGGTTAAGTAACCAGGAGTACAGTATTACCATAACCGTAATTAAGGAAATCAGGTGGAAGGGTAAATTTCAAGGAAAGAAATATGATGAATTTAGGTTTAGACATGCTGAGTTCTGGGTATTGATGGAATGTTTAACTGGTATTCAATAGACAGCTAGAGATGTTAACATTGAAGTTAGTATTGGAGAACAAGATTGGTGAACCAACTGTTCAGGTGAACCAAGATAGAAAAAACTGAGAGAAAGAAGATAACATAGGTTTATAGAGACTTGGGTAAAGACCATACTTGAGGCTCCACAAGATGTAGAGTAGCCAGTGAAGGCTGCAGAAGTCATCACAGGGATTGGAAGAGTACCAGGACAGTACACTCTCACAGAAGTAACAAGAGGGGAGGTTTTCTGGAAAGAAGGGGTAATCCAATGTCCAAGAATAGAATGGGATGTCACAGAAGGTAGTAGACTGCCTAATATTGAACATCTTCAATGAGGAGGTTTAGGAAATGGTTTCTTATCTGTTGCAAATTGGAGGAAATAACCTCTGAGGTTCCATCCAACTCTGATAGTCACCTATTCCTCTGAGAAAGTTGGGGAAAAAGAGAAGATAGATGGGGTCAAAGGAATGTAGTGAGTTGGAAGAGAATGTTGAGGGAAGTTATGTTGTATGAAAACATAATCTCTTTGAGAACAATGACTTTCATTTCTGGCTTTGTATTCATGGGGTCTAGCAGGAACCTTAGCTCATAGTAGGCACTTAATAAATGCTTGATGATTGATAGCATTTCAAGAAAGCAAAAGAACAGTTAATATGACAGGAGGGGAGGATGACAGGGATGTGTGAGGGACTAAAAAGAAGGAAACAGTTTGGAACAGTCTTTATGAGGCAAACCAGTAGATGCATAGTGATCAGATCCTCCTGTGCTAGAAGCATGAGTCATTTGTGACTTTCTGCCATCTCTGAAATCCACTAATCTCTATCTTTGGCTGCTATTTTTTAAGCGGCCTCCAGGTTAAGTTAGTTCAGAACCGAATTTCAATGGAACTGAACCTCCCCTTGTTATTCATCCTTGCATCTTGCCAGGAGGTCTGAATCTTTTCTTTGCGGTCATTTTCCAATGTCAGTATTGCTGGGCTGTGAACTGGACTGTGGGCTATCTTTGGGTCAAACCCTCCCCCATTCTGCTTTGCTCATGAGGTTGGTAAATGATCTCCAATTCTAAAATTCCTCGACAGGACAAACTGAACTCTATTACCCAGTTAGTTCTTTGCATATGACCAGGGACCTTTGCTCCTTGAAAATTTTGGGAACAGTAAGTCACAGTGGGGAACTGCTCTATTTCTTAATCTGTATACCAGAGAAAGCAATATGGAGAAGGAGGGGAAGCAGCTCCAAGGGGGTAAACTTTCAAGCCCAATCCAGCATCTACCAACCACTAACATTCCTTAAGTTCTGTGTGCAGAGCAAAATAAATACTGTAGACTCTCATCATAGGAGAGGTAGGAAAAGAATCTTGAGAAATTATAAGAGACTATGGCCAGGGATTTTTTGTTTGTTTTGTTGGGAGAGAGAGAGAGAATCACTCCAGCCACTGTACAGTTCTTGTGGAGCTTTTGCTGTTTTCTGTTTTCTTTTTTTTCTTTGTTTAAGCATTTTGTTTTGTTCCCAGCATGGTTCGGGAAGACATGGGATGTCCATTTGGCAATAAATAAGCATTGTAAGGAATGTTATAAGTCAGATGGCTATCTGAGATCATGGACCTCAATTTTGTGCCAGATAAAGACAATCCATGGCAATTTGTCAGAGTGTAGAGGGAAAGGATGGGGACATCAATACCTCATTGGGAGGGGGAAAGGAGGAGACCTTCCTAGGAGGGTTGGGGTGAGGTAGATCCCTGTGAGATCTGGGCAGGAGATAGGCTTGGGGAGCAGGGGTGGGGGAAAGGGGTTCTCATAGACTGGTCCACTCTATGCCCTTTGACATCAAGTGTAGCCTATTGCTTTAGAAAATGAGGGTGCTGTCCTTCCTTTAACTTCCTCACCTTTCCCCTATTTAAGACATTCACATAAGTAAGAGCCAGATGGGGATAACCAGTTGGAGAGCAATAGACAGCATTTTGGAGAAGAAAAATACTAAGGAAGGAAATTATCCATTCATCTGATGGGCTAAGCCTTAGAGGTAGAGTAATATGATCAATAGATTTACTTATAGAGGGGACCTCTGCAGTCATTAAGTCCAACCTTCATATTGTAGAGGGAGATTGGGATTTGTCTGGGAACAGAGTTAATATGTCAGAGCTTGGCTTTGAACTCAGGTCCTCTTGATAGCCAGCAAGCTTTCCACTATGCCAACCCCACCTCCTCCCCATAGGGACCTGTGAAAGGAATCTCTTGCCCTACCCAATAGCTCCCCAATTAATTTACTTCTATAGCATCACATTGACTTGTACTCACACTGACAGCTGGAACCCTTGGAAGGTGGCTGTTCCTCTGTGGTTAAGGGTGAAATTTATGGGCCTGTTCTATTAGCAATAAAGTTCATAAGCCTCCATAGGTATGCTTTTTTATTAACAGTCAGGCTGTAAACACAAACAACTCTGAACAAAGATATTTACTAAGATTGAATAATAGCTATAAAACATCCTCCACCCATAAATCTGGGGTTCTCTTTTTCATAATACGCAGAGCAGCCGTGGGCAAAGGGAATAAATAAAATATAATGGTAGTGAAGCAAATATATTGTGGCATGTGCCAATAAATGATTAAAACTGGCTCTCCCTTTCCCACCCCCAAAATGTACATTTAATAAACTTTTAAATTCAATCTGCAGTAATAATATCTTCTCCATCTATTTTTTAAGTCTAACAAAAAAAAAATAAATCAAATCCTGAAATGCAACATGTACCCATTTCTGAGATGTATATGTTCATGCTGAAAATTTAACAATCAACTCTTGCCCAGAGGTCTGAATCAGCTCTTGCTAGTCCTTATCTCAGGCAGCTAGGTGCTATAGTAGATGGAGTACTGGGCCTGAAGTCAGAAGGATGAATCCTCCTGAGTTCAAATCTGACCTCAGACACTTACTAGATATATAACCCTGGACCAGTCACTTAACCCTATTGGCCTCAGTTTCCTCACCTGTAAAATGAGCTGGAAAAGGAAATAGCCAACCACTCCAGTAGGCTTGCCAAGAAAACCTCAAAAGGAATAGCAGAGTCAGACATTGTTTCGTAGCATCCTCATGTAGGTCTCCCTTTTTACATGTGACTTGTTCAGCTGAGCTGCATGCCCAGGGTGTACTTCTCTCCGTAGCTCAACTTGTGATTGCCAGGGGTTAACTCTCTCTTGAGTCCACCCTTGGCTCCCTTCCTTGCTGCCAAAGGTCCTCCTCCTGGAATCTGATTCTTCCTTGAAGCGATTGCCTCTCTGAATTTGGGTCTGTCTGGAGCACGTTTCTCTTTTCTGCTGAATGCAATGTCTCCTACTAGTTGACTAATTCTCCTTCAAAGTGATATGGCCCATGGGGGTAGGGTAGAAACTGGAAATCTATCACCTGCCTGACTGCCCTCTCATAAAAGGCACAAGAATTTCCTCCTGGTTGCCTCAAACGTACCAGTTTGTTCAAGGCCTAACTATTGAAAGCCCTACAAAGGTATATTCAATTTTGACTCACTCAATGAGTATTTTCTTTTTAAGTCTATCAGAGAAAACTGTTCACATATCATAAAAGGATCACCTCCACATTATCTCCACTATGTAGTCTTTGATTTCTTTAACTACATCAGCTATAGGAAGGAGAGGGAGAAGGAAGGTGTAGCCAAATCATTCTCTCCATTATGTTTATGCTTGACATTTTCTTTTTTCTTTATTTATTTTTAGTTTTCAACATTCATTTCCACAAAATTTTGAGTTCCAAATTTTCTCCCTCTCTCTCCCCTCCCCCCACCCCCAAAATGTCATGCATTCTAATTACCCCTTCTTCCAATCTGCCCTCCCTTCTATCACACTCCTCCCTTCCCTTATCCCCATCTTCTATCTTGTCTTGTAGGGCAAGATAAATTTCTATATCTCATTATCTGTATTTCTTATTTCCTAGTTGCATGCAAAAACAGTTCTCAACATTCATTCCTAAAACTTTGAGTTCCAACTTCTCTTCCTTCCTCCCTCCACACCCATCCCTACTGAGAAGGCAAGCAATTCAATATAGGCTATATATGTGTGGTTTTGCAAACAACTTCCATAATAGTCATGTTGTGTAAGACTAACTATATTTCCCTCCATCCTATCCTGCCCCCCACTTATACTTGATGTTAAAAAATGTTCCTTTAACTTAAGCCTTTATGATCTATTAAATATAAACCTACTTGGGAGAAAACATACTCTAAAATAAAAATCAGTAATTTATCCTCTAGTATAAATTAGTTTGGTATCTTTCTTTGACAGTGGGTTGCGACAAAGGAAGGGGCATAAGAACATTTTATACTGGGGTGTGGGTGATGAGTTGTTAGGTTCTGCTAGCTGGCAAAGGGCTAGACAAATCTCAACCTCAATTTTTTTTTTCCTGAAGCCCATGCTACCTGCGGGGAGGTCTAGTGTCCAAATAAATAGGAAAAAAAAAGTGTGTGTGTGTGTGTGTGTGTGTGTGTGTGAGTTTTTCAAACAACACCAACCTTCAAGAAAGGAAGGAAGAAAACATTTATTAAGAACTGACCATGTGTTAGTCACTCTGCTAAGTGTTATGGATAAAAATTCAAGAAAAAACACTTTTCAGAGCACAGAAGACCTCAGCACTGAGACAGGTTCTAGGATGAAACTACATGGTTTTGAAGTCCTGGAACCAGGAACAGGATCTGGGAAGAGAGAGGACATAACCTTCAAGAACATAGCCCTGAAGTAACTAGTGAAACGCCAACCTGTACACCCTCAAATAGCTACCTAAAAGCTCTCAAATTAGAGCCATATATTTTATTTCTTGAGCTGGGTGGTACAATGAACTAAAGTCAGGAAGAATCATCATCTTCCTGAGTTCAAATCCAGCTTCAGACACTTACTAGCTTTGTGATGCTGGGCAAATAATCTAACCTTGTTTGCCTCCATTTCCTAATCTGTAAAATGAGCTGAAGAAGGAAATGCAAACCACTCCAGTATCTTTGCCAAGAAAACCCAAAATGAGCTCACAAAGAGCTGGACATGACTGAAACAACTGAGCAACAACAACCACAATCTTTTTTATGCCTTCTCTTGAGAGAGGCAGTCAAGTATTACATATAATAGAGTGCTGGCCTTGGAATCATTCTCACTAATTATGTGTCCTTGGACAGATCACTTAACTTCCCAAAATTACAGACAATTTGCTCAATCAACAAGTATATTTAAATATCTATTATGTACCAGGCACTCTTCTGGATGCTGGAGATACAAGTACAAACCCTGAGTTAATCCCTAGTCCCAAGGTCCTTACAACTCTGAGACTACAGAGAGAGATTGCTTTGTATCTGTAGAGTAAGTTATCGACTCTTTAGAGCCTTCTTATGTAAAGACTCCTTGACTCTTTTTTTTTAACCTAACAAGTTCAATCATCTGGTTTTCAAGCCCTTTACAGACTTAATAGACTAGAAACAGCAAAGGAAAAGGGAGGTGAAGTGAGTTGAGATTAGAGACAAATACATCAATGACAGCTGACCTTGGAGGAAGGAGGAAAACTAAAAAGCAGAAAACAGTGCTAAACACAATGAGGAGTATTCATAATGATAACTGAGTCATCCAGAAGACACATTGCATTCAGTACATGTGCTTTTAGAGACAGAAATGTATATGATGGAATTGTTCACATACTTTCTTCTTATCAACCTGGCTTATGAACTTCCTGATCTATGCTACCAATTTTTTAGGATTCTGTTTCAAGAGCTTGCCAACCCCTTAACATAGATGCCCCTTCCTCCTAAGGACAACACTCATTCATTCATTCATTCATCCAATGATCCTTTCAATAAGGATTTATTGACAATCTATCAAGCAGCATTTATTAAGCACCTGCTATGTGTTAAGTCCTGTGGATAGCCCCTAGAAATACAAGGACAAAAATGAAGCAGTCACTGCCCCTTGACACTATTTAATTCTCCTTTGGGAAAACCACAGACAACTATAGACAAAAAAAAAGAGTTTATACAAAAAGTATATAAGTATATTCAAAAGTATATGTATGATTATAAACAAAAAAAGTATAAGTAATTTAAAAAATGCACACACACAGTAATTGCGAGAGTGGGATAGAGGTGTGAGAACACTTTCAAAATCTCATATTACGTACAGGTAAGAACTGTCTTCAGCTTCTTGGATAACTGACAAAGGCTTTGACAAAGACAAAGACATACTTAGGTTGGCATCCAAGAAAAACAATGGAAGAATTTGCCTGATTCTGTTTACTTATCCAACAAGGCAGATTCCTATCGTTGATCCACCCACTTGTGAATGGAAATTACCAACAGTTCTTATTTTTGATTTTTTCTTTCTACAAGTCAGTAATAAGAATTGTTTCTAGATTCACTCCAACACATTTCTACTGTGCCAACTCTCCCTCACCTGTACCTCCAAAATACACATCATCTGCTTGTCTGAATTCAGCAGAATCTCACCTATACCATGTATTATAAAGCTCCTTCCTGACAGCAACAAGATTTTTCCCCCATAACTTTTTAATGGTATTCTTATCAAACACTTCTTAAAGAAAATGCCATTTGCATTGAGTTTTAAAAGATGGATTGAAATTCATTGAGCAAAGAGAAGAAAAGAGGGTAGTTCAGGCATGAGGAAAATGAACTGGTACCCCTTTCCCCAAATATACACACTCCTTTCTAGCTTCCTTTTGTCTTTCCCCATTATTGTAAACTCCTTCTGGGTGGAGACTGACTTTCTTATTTGTTAACTACAGTTTACCACAATTCCTGGCACATGGCAGGTACTTAATAAATGTTTATTGAATTGAAAATGAGGAAAGTTGTGATGAATGAATGGATGAGTGTGTAATAAGTAGGATCTGACTTTCTCTCCTGAAACTAGGCACACTACTAACCCCCTGAGGGGTTAGTGATTAGCTCATTGGTTTCACCTAAACACATCAATTAGCTTTTACAAAGGGATGTTTTAGGGAAGCTAGGTGGTAAAATAGAGAGAGTGCTGGATAGAGTCAAGAGTACTTATCTTCTTGAGTTGGCTTCAGATACTAGCAGGTCAAGACACACAACCCTGTTTGCCTCCTTTTCCTCACCTGTAAAATGAGATAGAAAAGGAAATGGCAAACCACTTCAACATCTCTGCCGAGAAAACCCTAAATGGAGTCATGAAGAGTTGGACACTACTGAAAATGATTAAACACAAAAATTTACTTTGAAGATAATAGTCTAACTTTTCCCTAGACTACCTTGGTTTCTACCAAGTTCCTATATAAATAATAATGGTCCTCACCAAATTCATATCCAGATTTGGCATTATATTCAGATGAATCTTTCACTCAACTATCACTGGACTGGGCCCTGAATATCATTTCTTGTTCCTTGTTCACTGAGGAAGAACTACTTGCAAAGCGCAGAGTCAGTCTGATATACCTGGATATCTACTCTTCCATCCCTTCACTTGAAATGAAAGAGCAAATGTTGAGGCAGACAAAGAACTCAGGCCTACATTCACAGGACCATGTGGTAGCCTCAGTGAGAAGGGCCCAATGCCTCCTTCTTACAGCATTGTGTCTCACTACGGAAGAGACAATAAAGAAGCCTAAAGATCTATCAAGAGTACAAAGATAAAACGGCCCAAGAGATGAGTCTGAGTCCGACTGTGGTCTTTTTAAGGTGCCCCAGAGCCAACTGAAAAAGGTTTCTCCTAAATGTGTGACAGAACCAGTTGTAGACTGTCTACATATACTCTACAGTTTCTCCAAGGCACTTCCATCCCCCATCTTCAAAAGCCTCCCCAAGAGAGGTCTTTTCAGCCTCTCTGTGTACAGAGGCCCTATCAGAGGTGCTCTGTGCATATACTAGATCCCTGTTCAAAATGAATGAGTAACATTTATGAGGCCCTTACTACATACCATTCATTTTGCTGGACACAGGACATGAATACATTAGCAAGGCAGTCAATAACTTCATTTTAATAATGGGAGACAACACTTTCAAAGGAGTGGTAGTCAGTGAAAGGTGTTGGGAAAACTCTGGGATGGTGAGAACTATAGGAATAGTCCAATGCCCCACCCTTTCCTGAGGGAATGGTATGATAATTCTTTCTGGAACAAGAGGTGGAAGGTGGGTAGGGTGGGGCAGAGAATGATGATAAGAATTCACATGCTAGAATGGTCCAGTTTAACTGGAATATAGTAGCACTAAAGAAAAGAATATGAACTAAGGCTCGAGAAGCAAAGGAAGGTACCACATTGTGGAGGGACCTCAGAATAAAAAGAATGAAAAGCTGGCTCAGTCAAAGTCAGACTTTATACCCAGGAGGCACTCTTGGTTCAGAGGGTGGAGGGAAGTGAAGAGAAGCACTCAGGGCAATCCAGGGCTTGTGGTGTCAAGTATGCTTCTCATCCTCTTCTAGTCACACTCCAGCTTGTCCATGTTGCTCCATAGAAGATGTTCTCTGAATGCAGGTAAGTCTTGTTTCAGACCCAGGAAAGCCAACAGAAGGAAGGGGAAAGTACTCAGGGATAAAAGCTCAAGTGAGGACTGAGATACAGACAGAAATCAACCATGTTGTGGGTTATGGGGAGAAGGAAGGTTGAGGCAGGAAATGTGAGAATTCACTGTTGTTACAATGGATGATGACTTACTCAAATGATTTAGAGCTGACAGATGCTTTCCAGATCTTCTGAATCTGACCTCCTGCGTTTTCCATTTTATAATTAAAGAAACAGGTCTAGAGAACGTAAATTACTTGCCCAAGGTTGCACAGGTAAGTATCTAGTAGAGTCATGATCAGACATAAGTTCTCTGGTGGCAAGGACATAGAGACTTCTTCCCAACGACACAATAATTATTTTCTCGGCTCCTGGGCTTCCAGACCTACTCCCCAAACATCCAGTTTAACTAGCTCTAGTTGTTCTCTGAGCCAGATGTTGCAGTCATTAACAATGGATCTGATCATCTCACACCAGAGCCTTTGGAACAACACTTCATGGCAACTAACCTATGGAATTAACACTTTGAGATAATAGATTTCTAAATCTTATTTTAGAAAATTTGTTAAAAAAAAAAGGCAGCATAATGTAGTGGATAGAGCACTGGCCTTGGCATTAAGAAAAACTGGTTTCCAATCTTGCCTCTAACCTGTATTTACCATGTGATACTGGGTAAATAAACCATTTAGTCTCTACATGCTTCAGGCAACTTGCTAGGACTCATTTACTAAATAATACTTAGTCTGTGATCTGAATTGGTGGAAGGAGATCTCAAGAGATCTGTTGAATAATATACAGAGAGTTTTCCATGATTGAATGTTCCTCTTGGAACTCCATGTTGGTGTCCTCCTAACTTTTTGCCTTTGAGGAAAGGTTATTGCTTAATTTAGTAACAGGAACATCTCATTACTGTTCATGACCAGTCACTCCAGTTGTATATTATATCATCACCTATTCTTAAAGGCCAATGAGAATAGGCAATGACTTTTCTGGCACCGGTACTTCAACATAACCTCAAAACAAATAAGAAATGGCATATCCTTAATAAGAGGGACATTGGAAGCACCCGCTATCACTTGTGTAGTTCCATTAATAATGTGGAGGCCCTTGTTGAGAGATTATATGGATTTTAAGGACACATTTCTCGTGGTAATTAGTTATGGAGGTACTCCTCATTCTGAACTCTCTGCCAGGCCAAGGCAATTCTATACTAACAGGCAGATCAGCTCCCAAGTTTTTGAATGCTTCTGGAGGAAGCCACACCACAATGCTGAAATGGATGTACTACAAATTCATGTTTTCTTAGATCAGTATGGTAAGAATAGTTTTCCTTGGCTCACTCTCTCCCATTTTCCTCACTGGCTTTTCTAAACCTTCCTTTTTCATGCCTTGAAAAGTATCCTTTATGCCAACCCCTCTCTGGGAGATGTCTTGCCTTCTATATTACTGATAATGAGCTCTTTCCTATTCACCTCCAAAGCCCTCTACATCTTAACTAGATTTTTATTCTTTGCTTTTGTCTCTGAAAATGTGATTATTTCTCTTTGCCAAAGTCAATCCTTCTACCTGTGCTACTTAATTCAGGAGGTGGGGAGCACCTCCTCCAGGAGTTTCCCTTTTGATTTCTCCTCCTCTCCTCCCTCCCTCTCCCTTTGTCCCTCCCTTCCTCCAATTTCTCCCTAGCTCTTTCGGTGCAGAAGATTCTCTTAAGAACTTTCATAAGATTTTGTCATCTCCTCATCCTACATATTCTTTTCCCTTTTACTCAAGACTACTAAAAAGAATTACTTTATAATCATTGCCTCTACTTCCTCATTACCTGTTCATGAGACTTGATTCATTCATGATGTCATTGGTCCTCTTTGAAAATGAAGGATGAATGAGAACATGCTTATGTTTCAATCTTTTCCGTCAGACTTCTGAACCCATCACTTGCTGAAACTTGGATTTTTCCAAAGTTATTGATCAACAAATTCTGAACTCTTAAATATGGATGAATTTTTCTCAGTCCTCATCCTCTATGACCTTTCTGAAGCTTTTCCTATTGCTCATCCAGACTTCTTTTTCCCTAGGCACTATTCTCTCCTAATTCTCCTCCCCCCTTTATGAACTCTGATCTCCCTTAGTGGATCTTCAGCTATCTCTTCAATATATTCAAAATAACTTTTATTATTTTCACTTCTAAATCTGTCCCTGCTGAATGACCCCATCATCTTTTAGTCTTCCATATTTATTATCCTGACCTCTCCAGCTCCCTTATTCCACACGTTTATTCATTTGCCATATCTTGTCCTCCACAACATCTCTAAGATCTAGCCCCTTCTCCACTCCTATAGCCACCACCCTACTTCAGTACCTCATCTCTTGGCTTCATTATAATAATAGCCTCCCAGCCAGATGCCCTGCTTCTTATCTCTCCTCTCACCAACTGAGCTCACACACTGACCAAAATAATCTTCCTGAAGAACAGACCTGACCTAGCCATTCAGTGGTTCTCCATTTCCTAGAAGATAAATTATAAATTTCTTAGGTTAACTTTTAAGATCCTTTGAGAAGTTGGCTCCATTCTAACCTTTTTGCCTTATTCCAAACATTTTTCTCTCATGCACCCCATGTTTCTGCCAAATTAGACTTTGAAACCTTTCATTATACCCAATTATTAGTGCTCTCTCTCCTCAATTTTATTTTAAAGTTCTTATTGTGTCTATAACAGCATAGGCACATTGACATCAAGAACTATCTTCCAGTTTTTCTTTATATCCCCAGCACAATTCCCTACTCATAACAGCTACTTAATAATGTTTATTAAATTGAGTTGAAAGTAGATACCCTTGAGTTGTTTCACTGATATTTTACCTGCCTAAGACTTTATCCTCATCAGCCTTCAGAAGGGTTTAAAAACCTCAGGTGTAATGGCTCAGTGACTTAATCTAATTGAGGGCAATTAGCACCAATTTTACCAGATTTCTGTATTTGATGCTTTTGCAAATTCTTTGTCCTTGTTGTTGTTTTTGCATTAGAACTAAATGCCCTGACCAAGAAGCTATCTGGTAGATACAAATTCCTACTTTTCACAAAATAACCAGTACTAAGATTAAAAGAAACACAACTGAGAAAAATCTTTGCAGTAAATTTCTCTGATAAAAGTCTCATTTCCAAAATATATAAAGAACGGATCCAAATTTATAAGAAAAACAGTTATTCTCCCATTGATAAATAACCCAAGAATATGAAATTCTTAAGGGAAGAAATCCAGACTGTCTAGATATATATGAAAAAAAAATTCCAAATGACTACACATTCAATAAATGTAAGTTAAAGCAATTCTGAGATTCTATGCATCAGACTGTCAAAGATAAAACAAAAGGAAAGTGATAAATGTTGGATTACCATGGGAAAGCATAAACAGTGATGAGCTATCAATGGAATTGTCAATTGGGTACAACCATTCTGAAAAGCTATTTGGAACTGTAGTCAATGTCCTTTAGCCCAGTTATACCACTGCTAGGCCTTTATCAAGAAGAGTTTAAAGAATGAGGAAAAAGTCCTTCATGTACAAAAATATTTATAGTAGCTCATTCTGTGATGGTAAGAAACTACAAAGTAATGGAAAAGTCCAACATCTTAGGAAAGCCTGAATAAGTTGTGATCTATGAATGTGATGGAATACTAATGTGCCAAAAGAAATGAGAAAATAAATTATTTCAAAGAGGCATGGAAAGACTTGTGGGAACTGATACAGAGTGAAATGAGCAGAACCAGAAGCACAATTTGTACTATCACCAACATCATAAAATAATTTTGAGGGCATCTATAAACTCATGAAGGATGAAATGAGCAGAACCAGGCAAACAATTTATGTAATAACAGTGCTGTAAAAGCAAGCAAATTTGAAAGTTATTAGAACTATGATCAATGTAATGACCATTCATGATTCCATAGCACCAATAAGGAGACATTATCTATAACAGAGAGGTGAGGGATATAAGTTGTGAAATGAAACATACACACACATAACAGTGCACACACACACACATACATACATATATATATGCAAACATACACAAGCACACACACATGAGGTGGGGGTATACACACATATAGTATTATATATCTAGTATATGTAAACACACGCACATATATGTAAACATGTATTTATATATTCAGCCATTGGGATAATTTGTTTTGATTGTACCTATAGGTTACAAGAAAATGTTCTTTTCTTTGTTTTTCCCCAATAGAATAGAAAAGTGAAGGGAGAAAATAAATTGTGATTCATTTAGGAAAATAGGTAGAGAGTGATATAGATGTGAAATGTGTGCAATTTTAGATGAAGTCACTGCATTATTAGTTTCACTTCATTCTTTTACCTTGTTACAAGATAATATTATGAAGTGAATATACATATATATGCATATGCACTGCATAAGTGAAATATCAATAAATATTAAAGTGATTAAAAAAAAGATACAGTAATCAGCATAAGAGAAGAAGGGGAGGTTTGTGAATAGAAACTTGTCTTTGAGTCAGTAAAACCTGGGTCCCTTCTTCTGGCCAAGTTACCTTAAGAAAATCACTTAACCTCTCAGTGGCAGATCTCAGTTCTCCAAGACTCCATCTGGGAGCCAAGTTGTGGGATAGGAATTAACCTGCTTTGGCAATAGTAACTTTTGTGCTGAGAATTCCCCATGCTACTCACATCATTATTTTGATACAAACACATTCAACATATATTTCAGTCACTTCTAATTGATAAATTTATTGTTATCAAGAAGAAATCTGTGCACATGCCTATTTCATTAGGTGAATGATAGAACTGCAGAGTATTAGAGTTGAATCACCACCATGAGTGCAATCTATTTTTTATGGAAAGGTGACTTGAATTCCAGAGAAAATGTCAGTTCTCCAAGGTCACGTAGCTAATAAGTGACAGAACTGGGGTCTTCTGACTTCACGTCTGGTGTTCTTTCTCCTCCAGCACGTGATGGAATATTGCCAAGGTTAAAATATCCCCTAGGGTTCAGTAGAGATTAATTCAGCTATCCCACTAAGGAGCTGTACATGCATGGGGGTTAGGAGGTAGAGAGTAATCACTCTTGGTCACATGAGGATCAAAAGGCGGTTTAGTTAAAGGAGACTGTCTAATCTCGTGACCCTGAGGGCAATCCCCCCTCTTTTTGGCAGAAGAGATGTTAAACCTTTGTTTGGAGATAACAGGATGATCCTCCTTGGGAATCCCTTCCCTTCCTACAAACTTCCTCAAGAAAGAAAATTGAAGACTTACACAAATAGCACCTTTTCTCATGATGAAAATGAGGCTTTCAGACCCCCAGGTGGGATTAGGGGATTGCAATAGAATGCCTGAGAAGGAAAATGAAAGGAAAATAAGATCTATGCAGAGTTAAGGAGGTGCAGTGGGGAAAAGGAGACGTTATAAAATGGACTCAGATGATCAGGGTTCAAAACTTCCTCTGCCATTTATTAATATGTTTGACCTTGATCAAGTCCTTGAACTTCTGCAGGCTTCCATTTCATCATCTGTAAAATAAGGGGTTAAATTAGATGGCTTCTGAATTCCTTTTTAATGCTAGATTTCTGATCCAATGATTCTAATAACATGAAACCTGGAGGTGGGAGACGTGGTTTCAGGGGTGTGCTAATGAATGTTTACAATTAGGTCTTGGTTGCAGAGAATGCATGAATGACACACTTTTAAATTTAATTTTCATTATTCACATTTTTCCATAATTTATTGCCTTCATTGGAAAAATATCAGTTGATTATGGATAGGCCAAACCAATGTAATAAAAATGAAAATTCTACCTAAATTAACGTACTTATTCACTGTCATATCAATCAAACTACTAAAAATTATTTTATAGAGTTAGAAAAAATAATAAAATTTCAGGAAGAACAAGTCAAGAATATAATTTATCTTTATAAAAATAATACAAAAAAAGACATCAAGTCTTGATTTCTGAGGTATGAAAAAATTCCTCACACTAAAAATTTAACAATTGATGCTCAAGAGCAAATTTGAGTTGATTCTAACATGTCCCTGCATGGTTTCCATCCTTAACTCTGCCAATTAATAGACAGAAAAATCACTTGATCCATTAGGCCTCAGTTTTCTCATCTATAAAACAGGTGGGCTGGATTAGGCCACATAATTAGACTGGTGATCCTTGGTCCTTCACTCTAAATCTGGATAAAATGAATAATAGGTTTCACCAAAGAATAACTAAGGTCCTTCATGGCTTGACCTCTATGAATTCATTCCTCAAGCATAGCTTTCAAGAACCTGGGCCACCTTCAGGCCATCATAGAGCACACTGTCCCTTTCAGCTTTAAAGCATCTCTGTTTATCTTAAAGGGGCAGTGTACTTTGCAGAGTTCTTGGTGAAAGACTTTGCTGGAGTCAATATAATACAAGTTAGATGATTATTAAGTACATAGAAAATGATGGAAAGATTAAAGAGGGAGCCCTGAGAGTTCTGAAGCAAGAGTCATCTTGAGATGAGAACATCAAGAATTTCTTTGAGGATGGGTTACCTGAGGTAAGTCCTAAAGGCAGGGACACATAAGCATAGAATCAAGAAAGTACCTTTGTGTAAAGCCCTGGGATTGCAATGAGGAAGAGACAAGGATTTAATCAGAATCCTCATGCCTGACTCCACCAGCTCTCCTGCTGGTAACATGCAGAGAAATAAGAAAAAAATGCAATAGTACTCAAACCATCCTAGGCCTCCTCAGTCTACAAAAAAAGAAACCAGTCAAAAATAAAGTAACTTGTGTTTGCTTTATTTAGATAGAGCCTTGGTCTTTCCTATTCTCTGGAATCCAAAGGGCATCAAGGAAAACTTGCTCTGGCCCCCTTCTGGATAGGAAAAAGGTAGGAAAAAGATAATTGGCAATTCAGGGATATTGATTGGCATTCAAGAATGATTAAATCCGCTGAAGCAAACCTAGTAAAGGCTGAAGGGTAGCGTCAGAGGATGCTGTGTATTTATATGTCATCATAATAACTCATATTTCTATACTGATGTAAAGTTTGGAAAGCATCTTCCTTAAAATAACACTGAATTGAGATAGCAGAAGTATGAGTTTTCCCATTTTAGAAGTGAGGAAACTGAGGTACGTATAGCCAAGGACCTTGCCAAAGAGTCATAGGATTATAGATTTAGAGCTCTAAAGTACCCTGAAGGTTTATCTAGTCTGATACCCTCATTTTATGGATTAGAAAAATGAGATCCCAGGTCAAATTTGTAGCATGTGACAGAAACTGGATTTGAACTTGGATCTTTGAAATCTTTTGCTCATTTCACTGTATCACACTACCTCTCCAATTAATAAGTGTCTGAGGCTGGATTTGAACTTAGGTCTCCAAAAATAAGGTGAAGCAGTGAATACAGCTTTGGGGTCTGGAATTAGGAAGACTCGTTTTCCTGACTTCAAATCTGGCCTCAAATATTGACTAGTTGTGTGACCCTGGGCAAGTCACTTAACCTTGTTTGCCTTAGTTTTCCTCATCCGTAAAATGAACTGGAGGAAGTGGCAAGCTACTCTGGTATCTTTGTCAAGAAAAATCCAAATGGGGCCATGAAGAATCAGAAACAAATGGAAAACAACCATTAGTTAGAACTCTGAGTATAAGGCCCCTCCCTCCCTACTATATGCCAAACTAAGATAGATTTCACACACGCACAAACACACACACACAAACACACATACACAAACATACACATATACAGCTGTATGTATACATACATGTATTGTTCTATTATATGTACACATACATACATGCTATATATGTATATATATACATATATAGTTGGCTGGTTGTTGTCCTTCATCTTTGAAGAGAATCAAAATGACATCACCATGATAAAGTGAAATTTCAATGTGTCTGACTGTGGCTGATCAGACCAACACAGGCTTGGAATGCTCTACCACAAGTTGGGCACACATAGTCCGTGTGAATATTTGAGGTGGATATCCCAAATTTGCACATCTTACATTTACTTGTGCTATCTCAATTTTGCTTTGCTCATAGTGCACAGCACCCTTTCTGATGTGGGCATACCATGCTGAGCGGTCCTGTGCCAGTGTCTCCCATGTTGCACGGTCAAATCCAAGGTTCTGGAGAGAGAACTTGAGAATGTCCTTGTATCATTTCTTCTGGCCATGTGATAGCCTGCCCCATGAGAGTTCTCCATAAAATAGTCTTTTTGGCAAATATACATTTGGCATTCAAACAACATAGCCAGCCCACTGGAGTTACACTCTCTGAAGCATAGTTTGAATACTTGGCAGTTCAGCTCAAGCAAGGACTTCAGTGTCTGGTACCTTATCTTGCCAGGTGATCCTCAGAATCTTCCTAAGACACTTCAAATGGAAGTGATTCAAGTTTCCTGGCATGGCATTGGTAGACTGTCCATGTTTCACAAGCATATAACAATGAGGTAAGCACAATGGCGCTGTACACCTTCAGTTTGGTAGTCAGTCTAATACTTTTTCTCTCCCAAACTTTTCTTCAGAGCCTCCCAAACACTGAGTTAGCTCTGGCAATGTGTGCATCAACCTCATTGTCAGTATGTACATCCCTGGAAAGTACACTATCAAGATAAGTGAACTTATCCACAGCATTCAAAACTTCTCCATTTGTTGTAACCCATGGTTCTACATACAGGTGGTGTGATGGTGGCTGATGGAGCACCTGTGCTTTCTTGGTGCTAATTATTAGGCCAAAATTAGCACAGGCAGCAGAGAATTGATCCATACTTTGTTGCATCTCAGCTTCAGAGGCTGCATTGAGTGAAAATCATGCACCAACACTTCCTGTACTTTGGTCTTGGCTTGTAGCCTTTTCAAATTGAAGAACTTTCCATCAATACAGTAGTTGACCTTGATGCCGTGTTCACCTTCATTGAAAGTATTTGTCAACATGGCTGAAAACATCATTCTAAAAAGCATGGGAGCAAGCACACTGCCCTGTTTCACTCCATTGGTGACTGGGAAGGCACGAGAACATTGTCCATTATCCAGAACCTAGGCAAACATGCCATCAGGAAATTGACATACAATGTTGATGAACTTCTGCAGGCAACCAAATTTTGACATAATTTTCCATAAACCATCACGACTAACAGTGTCAAAGGCCTTGGTCAGATCTACAAACATTGTACAGACTTCTGTTCTGCTCCTGGCATTTCTCCTGGAATTATCGAGCAGCAAACACCTTATTGACAGTTCCTTGGCCCTTTCTGAAGCCATACTGGCTCTCAGGTATGTGATCATCTTCCAGGTGAAGGATCAGCCTATTAAGGAGGACTCTAGCAAGAATTTTGCCAGCCATGACTAAGAGAGACCCCTCTGTGATTGTCACAGGGCAATCTATTCCCTTTACCCTTTTAGAGATGGACAATGGAGGCATCCTTGAACTTCTGGAGGTTCTCAACAGACCATCATCAATCAATGCTGAGGTCACTGACCGTTTACCTCAGGTTGAAGTCAATCCCTCCTTAGCTGAACTTCCAACTGAAGAAGAGGTTTTGAGGGCCATTAGGCTCCTTTCATGTGGCAAAGCACCTGGTGCTGATTCTATTCCAGCTGAGATTTACAAGGTAGGGGCACCATTGCTCATACAAAAGCTGACTGAAATTTTCTAGGTTATATGATAGGGCAAGAGGAGGTTATGTACATATATACACTATATCTATATATACACACACGTATACATATATAGATCTCTTTTTCTCTCTCTGTGTATATATATACGTATATATATACGTATATATATGTATATAAAACTCTATAACAACTTTAGTGCCTTAAGTGGGTTGATACGTGCTCTTTGCCTGAATGCAGGGGCTCAGAAGTAGCTAAATAAACAATACTACACATGGGAACTAAAATCCACTGATTGAAATGAGTAATTGGAACAGGTGACCCTTGCACACAGCCGGAAGGACAAAAGCCTTTACTGACTTGGAATGTGAGCTCCAGTTTCAGCTAGATGAATCAGAAAAATAAAGGGTTGAGCCTTGGCCCCTTAAAGGAAAGAAGGGCACTGGAATATGAAAACATCATTGTTCCAGGCCTGGATTAACAAGACACCTTGCTGGTCCAGTGAGCACTTTCAGAGCTGTCTCCTGCTTTCCTGCCTTTTGATGTCCTTTTTTCCCTCTAGGAATTTTGACCTGATTCTCAAAATTGGTGGACCTTTATCATTTCAAATTCACTATTGTATGAACAAAAGCCACTTTTACCTATATCTGGCTTGTATAAATCTGAGAGTGGCCTTTAATCACACATTTTCAGAATTTATCTATTTCTGTTCAAGGTGGTATCATTTTAGGGAATTGGCCTATATTTTGGATGACCACACAAGTTCTTTCAGAGATCTAATGTAGAGGGGATTTTAAAGAAAATGGAATCAATCTAGGAACTGAATCCTTCCTTCTCTGTTTATTATTCTGTATACCTCAAATAATGTCACTGATCCCACCCTTCCACTAATTTAGCTAAATGAAGAGGGAACCCACTGAAAATGAATCAGCCTTAAGTTCTTCTAAGACTAGTGATGTGCAGGGAGTTCTCTATACCTTTGCTCCTGCTCATCAATATGTATAAAGAAGTAGATATCTAGATAGATAGATGTCAATGTGTGTGTGTGTGTGGAATAAGATGTCAACAGAGTGATAATTAGGAATTTCTCCTAGCCAGTTATCACAATTAGTGCCTTTGACAACTAACATAAAACACACTCAGTCTGGGGTTCTGGGACACCACCCTATTTGGGGCCAAGAGGAAACAGAGACTCTAGGACACCAGCACAAGATTGATAGGAAGGTCAATGACAGGAAATAAATCAAGCAATAAACATTTATTAAGTACCTACTATGTGCCAGGCAAGGGATAAAGGGATCACTCCACCTTGGTATCTGGTTTTTCCCTTTTAAAACTAATTATTTTTGCTCATTTAATACTATATTTGGTTGTTTCTACATTGCTGAATGTTCAATCACTTTGAAGTTACTGTAAGGGTTTTCCTTCTCCTGTTGGCAATTTGTTAGATTGTCATCTACCTTTGAGGGTCTTGACCAGTGCTTCAGGTTCCCCTTGAACTACTGACTCTCCCCCCACAATAGTCCACACCAACTTTACGATCTTTGGATGTACATTGAAAAGTAGGCTATCCCTGCAAACATCTTGCCTAGGTGTCATTTCTCAGCCTCATCCCATGAAACTTAACTAGGTTAGAGATCTGAAAACTTTCATTTACATCTCAAGCAGATTAGGCACCCATTCACCCCTTTCCCCATATTCGGTGCATAATATACACAAGGCATGAGCATTCCTTTCCTCTTAAAATTAATTGGTCTTCTTTTGTATATTTACCTACTTGTGCACCTAGTGTTATCTACCCAGTAGGACTGAAGTTCCCAGAAGGATTGTATCATGTTTGTCCTGGCACTCTTGAGATTCATTTAGCTGAGCTAAAGGCACTGTGTAGATATAGAGAACTTAGAGATTACTATTGTCCATTTAAATTATGTGGTACCCTCTCTGGGGACCCCTACTATGGTACTTTGTTTTGAACCTTCCCAGGTCCTGAATTTTCAGTGCTTACTCCCTACTCAGATTATCTTGTTTTTACTTCTCTGTGTACTTATTTAAACCCCTCCCTTCCACCATCCTGAGTGGAAGTTCCTTGAGGGCAAGGGATTTTGTTTGTTTGTTTGTTTTTTTAGTCTACCACTTAGTAAAGTGCGTTGTTTATGGTAGGCACTCCCAGTGGAGTGCTGGAGTCAGCTCATACCAGCTTGATTAAGCAGGTTGTCACATTTTCAGCGGTGGAAATTGACAAATGCTACAAATCAGAGCTTAATTGATTTATGGACTGTGTAGACTTAAGAAAGTGACAGAGAAAATGTTAATAATGTAGCTAAAGCATAAAAGTATGTCCCATGTCCATTTTTGGAGAGGCAGTTGTTAAACATTTACCAGCACAATCCTATCCTTAGATAATCTTTGCTGATTTGTTAGCATGTATAAGTATAAAAGATACTGTAAATCAGGTATGTTCATGGTAGAAAAAAACAACATGCTACTTTTTAACTCTGTATGTTTGGCTTTTATGAGATAGTGGCAGGCATAGAACAAAGGAGAAGCCACCCACATGTTAAAGATGATTGCACAAGTGGGAAATCTTTTAAAGATCAAAAAAATCCCCATGGTTCATTCAGGGGAAAGTGGCACCTAAGAGAAGATTTTTAGATTTCCTGATTCCTTCTCTAATGCTCACTAGACCAAACTGCCTCCACGTTTTATTTTATTTATTTATTTTCTATATGCACTGCCATGCCAGAACATGGGCCACCATCCTAAATTGAGGTTTCTTTAAAAAGTAAACACACACACACACACACACACATGCACGCACATGCACACACACATATCTGGAGAAAAAGGACTTTCTTTTACCTTTTTTTGTATTCCTAGTTCTTAGAGAATTTCCTGTCGCATGGTAGTTGCTTAATAAATGCTTACTGACCGACATTTAAAAAAAATTCAATACAAAATCACTAGTAATTAATTTAAACTGTCTCCCATGAAACTAATTATATTCTTCAATTAAAATAAAGATGGTTTCTGCATTTGTATCATGGTTAAGAAGATAGGATAATGCAGCAGGAAAAGCACTGGATGTCAGAAGCCCTGGGTCTGAATTCTGGCTCTGCCACTTTCTGTATAACCTTGTCCAAGTAGCTAGCTCTCTCTGGGTCTCCCTTTCTTTACCTGTGGAAACAGCAGGTTAAAGTTCATAATCTTGGAGTCTCTTCCAGCTTTGACATTCTGAACTTCCTTTTGCTGTAGTTTTTTGAAGCAACTCGAGACATTTCAGAGAGTGCATTTGAACTGGAATCAGAAAGATTTAAGTTCGAATCCTTGCATTACACACTTACTTGCTAGTGCTGCGTGGCCTTCAGGAAGCTACTTTACTAACCCCTCTGAGCCTCAGCTTTCTCATCTCTAAAATAATGATACCTACCTCACAAGTCTGACTTGAGCACCAGAAGAGCTAGCTTATGTTGAGCACCTTGAGAACCCGAAAGTGCTATATAAATGTTAGCGATTATTACCAAACTGTTTATGACAGGCAGCACTCATGTTTTGTAGGGATGGGAGGAGGGTGTTCAATATAACATTCAGCAAAATATTTCTTGAGCACCTATCATATGCAAGGTGGTTGTGCTGAAGGCTTTGTGAAAAGAAATTGAGGTAGGGGACCTTCAATCACCAACCTTTAGACCAAGGGTGAAGAAACTGTGACCTCAAGAGTATATGTGGCCCTGTAGGTCCTCAAGGGTGGCCCATTGACTACATCTAAACTTTACAGAACAAATGCCCTTTAAAAAGGATTTGTTCTGTAAAACTTAAGCTCTGTTGAAAGGTCACACCCAAGGACCTAGAAAGCTACATGTGGCTTTGAAGCTTTAGACCTTGGCTCCTGGGGCACAACCACAAGTACTGCTTTAGGTTTGTTCAGCAGTAATTAGAAACAATCTACCACAGGACTAGAAGCAACCATATAACTTGGTGGGTAGAGTGTTGGGCCTGGAGCTAGAATGACCTGAGTTCAAATCTGACTGCAGATACTATGTGACCCTGGGCAAGTCACTTAACCTCTATTTGCCTTAAACCACTGGAGAAGAAAATGGAAAACCACTCCAGCATCTTTGCCAAGAAAATACCATAATTGGATCACAAAGAATCAGACAAGACTGAACCACAAATTGCAGGACTAATCAGATCAACCTTGTGGTGATCTGAATTGAACTTTGAGTTACATGGGAATTGATGGGTTGTTGTTGCTAGCTTTGGGTAACGGGGCAGGGAAGTTGAGGAGATTGGTATCTTTCATACTCTGTATACCTCACAGAAAATGATGGCATTTAACCAAGGCCACATCAGGAGAAGACAACAGCCTTCCAGGCTATAACTGCCTGCCTTCCAGTTCACTTTGCTTTGAACCAGACATTCTGACAAATGCTTCCAATTCCTATTTCATTATCCTGGAGATGAGTTATACTCTGATCAGGAGCATCTGTGATCTTGTCTCATAGCAAGAAGGTAATAATCACTTTACCCATATGGCAAAGCCCCAGATACTTCACTTTCCCAAAAAAAGCTTCATTGATTTCATAGAAATGGCCTCTCCCACTGCCTGATTATACACAGAGGATGCTTCAGGGTCGAGGCCAACAGTTCCACCGTGCCAAAGAGTCTCTGGGAATCTCTAAGAAGTTCCTGGACCCAATTATTTTCCTCCAGGGGAGGAGTATTCAATCATTTGCTGCTTTGTGATTGTGAGTCTTCCACAGCTTCCTGATGTCCTGGGAGAAAACACCAACCTGAAGGTAGAAATGGAGAAGACCCTTTGACATCAGTCCCCATCTGCTCCTCTTTTGTTTCAGTCTGTGATGAAGCAATACGTTTT
This sequence comes from Notamacropus eugenii, assembly GCF_028372415.1. Classification (NCBI taxonomy): domain Eukaryota; kingdom Metazoa; phylum Chordata; class Mammalia; order Diprotodontia; family Macropodidae; genus Notamacropus; species Notamacropus eugenii. The sequence continues at coordinate 245,895,926 of NC_092872.1, read as the reverse complement.
CTCTGCACCAAGGCCATTCTCTGCACTTCTGCCCTTGATCCTATCTTCTCTCATCTCTTCTGACTGCTTGCTCATGCAATCTTCTCCTCCTTTCTCTAATTTCCATCTCTATCTACTGACTGATTCCCTGCAGCCAAGAAATCCACAGGAGTCTCCCAGTCCTTTAAAATGGAATTCACTTACTAAAATATCCCCCTTAAGCTATCATCTGATTTCTCTCATCATTTTCACAGCCAGACTCCTAGCAAAAGATGTCTTCATTTGACTCTACTGCCTTTCCTCTGACTCATTTCTCAAATCTTTGCAATCTGACTTCCAGATTCCTTCAACTTAGTTGCTTTCTCCAAGGTTACCAAGGAACTCATAACGTCCAAATCTTATTGTCTCTTTTCAATCTTTACTCTTTGTTCTTTCTCAGATATTTGGCATTAATGATTATCCCCTTCCTTCTGCATACTCTTCTTCATGGCTTTTCATGACCTTGTTTTTTTTTTTTTCTCCTGTTTCTCCCCTAACCAACCTGAGCACTTCTCAATTTCCCCCCCTTTTTTTTTGAAGTGGGGAGGAGAGGCAATCTGGGTTAAGTGACTTGCCCAAAGTTACACAGCTAGTAAATGATAAGTGTCTGAGACTGGATTTGAACTCAGGTCCTCCTGACTCCAAGATCAGTGTTCTATTTACTGCACTGCTTAGCTGCCTTTTTTTGTCAACTTATTTTGCTAACTTATCTTCTATGTACCACCTCCTATATGTGAGTATATCAAGGACTCTCCCCCCACCTCTTTCTTCTCTTCTCTTGTATCAATAAGCATCCCAGCATACACAGGAGGTCCTGTTGCACATGTTCTTAGATGTGCTATTCTAAAAGGAAAGTCACTTTGGTGGGGATCAACAATCTTCTTTAATTACATTCACCAACAGAGAAAATACAAGCAGAGAAATAAAGACCAACAAATAGGGCTTCCAATAGTCTGAATATAAGCAGTACATACATCACAGATCAACAGACAGATCCAATTCTCTGACCATTACATACATACATGGTTACAAGAGATAGAAGGTTTTCAAAGCGGGGGGAAGAGGTGGAGGGGGCATGGCACTCCTTAAATGGCTACACAGAGTCTCATCTGGCCAAAAGAACACTTCCAATGAGTAAGCCCTAAAGCAAAACCTCAGAGCACATATACACCTTTCAGAGCTGGAGGACATGGTTACCCTAGTGAACAAATTAACAAAAGGTGTGGGCCTTCCTACAAAACAAATCTCCCCTAATCAAGATTCCCTTAATGAGCAGGCCCATTAATGGGCCGGGAAGAACTTTAACTCTCATTAACATAATTAACATTACATCTCTTCTTTCTCTTCTCTTCTCTCTTACCCTCTCCTCTCTCTCATTGCTTTTCTCATAGTTTTAGTAATCACCTCTATCATTTAAATCACAGATCTATATTTCCAATCCTCATTTTTTTTTCTTTTCTTTTGAATGTCAGTCTTGCAACAACACACACCTGTTGGACCTTTTTAACTAGATATCCATGACATCTTAAACTCAACATGTCCAAAGTAAGTCATTAATTTTCCCATCAAACTTCCTCTCTTCCTAGTGTTTCTACTTCTCTTGAAGGTACCACCCTTTTTTAAATCACCTAAGTGCACAACCTCAAAGTCATCCTTGATTGTTTTTTTTTTGCTTCCACTTATAGCTTATCGAGTCTGGTAGATTCCTCTCCCCAAATCTCTTGCACCTATCTCCTCTCCATTCAGATAGCTGCCAGTCTAGTTCAGGTGCTCACTAGATTAGCCTCCTACTTGTTCTCCTGATTTCCAATCTTTTTCCTCTCTAACCTTTCTTCCACAAAGCTGCCAAATTGATATTCCTAAAGTCCAAGTCTGATCATCTCATATCTCTTCTGGAGAAGTTATACAGCCTACTATTTGTGTCTGGAATAAAATAAAACATGTTGATGTTTAAGGGCATTCCTAATTTGGTTAAAGCCAAACACTCCAGGCTTTTTTAGCATTACATTCCAGAAGGTAGAGAATGCACCCAACTTCATGGTAAAGTCAAGCAAAGTCACCAATAGTGAATGGAGTTACCAGGAAGTTTGCAAACTTTCTATGAGGGAAGAGTTCAGTTCTCCACCATCTAGCCCTCCAATTAGAGGGAAAAGGCAACTCAAGTTCAGTTGAGAAGGTCTAAAGTATCAAAATGTGAGTCATTCTCTCCAGTGATGAGATTTCAGATGATCAGCTTGTCCTGGGAGGGGAAGAGATCATGTTGCTCTAGTTGATTCAGAGTAAGCAGACTTGCTAATGGAAACACATAGATTTTTTTTTTTAACATTTAAGTTTATTTATTTTTAGTTTTCAACATTCATTTTCACAAGATTTTGAGTCCCAAATTTTCTCCTCATCTTCCCCCCCTCCCCGAGATGGCATGCATTCTGTTTACCCCTTCCCGCAGTCTGCCCTCCCTTTTGTCATCCTCCCCCCTTATTCTCTTCCCCTTTACTTTCTTGAAGGGTAAGATATATTTCTATACTCCATTGCCTGAATACCTTATTTCCCAGTTGCATGGAAAGCATGCAAATTTTTAACATATATTTTTAAAACTTTGAATTCCAAATTCTCTCCCTCCTACCCCACCCCAATCCACCCCTATTGAGAAAGAAAGCAATTCAATATAGGTTATACGCATGTAGCTATGCAAAACACTTCCATAATAGTCATGTTGTGAAAGGCTGTATTTCCTTCCATCCTATCCTGCCCCACAATTTTATTTTCTCCTTTGACCCTACCCCTTTTCTAAAGTGTTTGCTTCTGATGACTCCTTTCCCCAATCTTCCCACTGTTCTATCATCCCCCTCTTATCCCCTTCTCCTCTACTTTCCTGTAGGGTAAGATACCCAATTGAGTGGGTATGTTATTCCCTTCTTAAGCCAAATCTGATGAGAGTAAGGTTCACTCATTCCTTCACACCTTCCCCTTCTTCCCCTCCATTGTGAAACCTGTTTCTTGCCTCTTATGTGAGATAATTCACCCCAATCTATCTCTCCCTTTCTACTTTCCCAATATATTCCTCTCTTGTGCCTTAATTTTATTTTTTAGATATCACCCCTTCATATTCAACTCACCCTGTGCCCTCTATCTATGTATCTATGTACCTATGTTATCCAACTACCCTAATGCTGAGAAAGATCTCATAAGTTATAAATATCATCTTTCCATGTAAGAATGTAAACAGTTCAACTTAAATAAATCTCTAATGATTTCTCTTTCCTGTTCACTTTTTCATGCTTCTCTTGACTCTTGTATTTTCAAGTCAGATTTTCTATTCAGCTCTGGTCTTTTCATCAAGAATGCTTGAAAGTTCTCTATTTCATTGAATATCCATTTTTTCCCCTGAAGTATTATACTCAATTTTCCTGGGCAGACGATTCTTGATTTTAATTCTAGTTCTTCTGACCTCCAGAATATCATTTTCCAAGTCCTTTGATTCCTTAATGTAGAAGCTGCAAAGTCTTGTGTTATCCTGATTGTATTTCCACAATACTTGAATTGTTTTTTTCTGAAAGCTTTCAATATTTTCTCCTTGACCTGGAAACTCTGGAATTTGGCTATAATATTCCTAGAAGTTTTCCTTTTGGAATTTCTTTCCAGAGGCAATTGGTAGATTCTTTCCATTTATATTTTACCCTCTGGTTCTAGAATATCAGGTCACTTTTCCTTGATAATTTCTTGAAAGATGATGTCTAGGCTCTTTTATTTTTGATCATGGCTTTCAGATAGTCCAATCATTTTTTAAATTCTCTCTCCTGAATCTATTTTCCAGATCAGCAGTTTTTCCAAAGAGATATTTCACATTGTCTTCTATTTTTTCATTCTTTTGGTTCTGTTTATAATTTCTTGATTTCTCATAATGTCATTACCTTCTATTTGCTCCATTCTAATTTTGAAGGAATCTTTTCTTTAGTGAGCTTTTGGACATCTTTTTCCATTTGGCCAGTTGTGCTTTTTTAAGCCATTCTTCTCCTCATTGGCTTTTTGGACTTCTTTCACCATTTGGGTTAGTCTATTTTTAAGGTGTTATTTTTTCATTGGGGGGGGGTCTCCTTTAGCAAACTGTTGAATTTATTTTCATGAATTTCTTGCATCACTCTCATTTCTCTTTCAATTTTTTCCTCTGTTTCTTTTATTTGATTTTCAAAATCCTTTTTGAACTCTTACTTGGCCTGAGACCAATTCATATTCCTCTTGGAGGTTTTGGACATAGGAACTTTGATTCTGCTGTCCTCCTCTGGTTGTATTTCCTGATCTTCCTTGTCACCAAAGTAAAATTCTGAGTTCTTTTAAGATATTTACTCATCTTCCCAGCCAAACACTTGATTTTCTAATTTTTTGTCAAGGTAGGACTCTGCTTCCAGTAGGAATGGGTGTACTGTCTGAGGCTTCAGGGATTTTGTATCAGCCACTCGATCCCCCAACATCTGTGAACCCACAGCTCCAGAAGCAACCTCTGCTGCTACTATTGCCACAGCCACAAATGGCTGCCCCACCATTCCCACTAGCCTGGAGCTGGGGGTGGACCCTGACAGACCACATACTCCTCTTTTACCCAGGGACCAAAGAGTTTTTCCCACTGACCATTTTGGCTTTTGTGGGTTGAGAAGTCTGGAAACTGCCACAGATGCCAATGATTCAATCTCCTGAGGCCTGCTCTGGCCTGTCTGTGCAGGTACAGCCCATGTTGAACTGTGCTCTGCTCCCTGCCTGTTGCAGTAGACCCTTCCTGTAAACTTTCCAGATTGTCTTAGGCTGGAAATTTGTTTTACTCTGTCATTTTGTGGGTTCTGTACCTCCAGAATTTGTTGAGAATCATTTTTTACAGGCATTTTGAGGGCTTTGGGGGAGAGCTCAGGGTTGCCCCTGCTTTTGCATCACCATCTTGGCTGCAGCTGCCATACAATAATTTTTAAAGAGAGAAAGTGGATTCTCCCACCTCCCACCATTGGAGACCTACAAGGATAGCTGGGTAACCTCTGTTGGGCCTTGTCAAAGAAACAGATGGGTTGGACTGCCTGATCTCTGAGACTCCCTTCAGTTCCAAGATTTGGGGTTTCTTTGACTCCAACATACTTTCCATTAGACAATTTGATGATGATAGACATTTTTGAGGTGCTTGATTCTTTTTTTAAATTTATTTGTTTTAAGTTTTCTACAATAACTTCTGTAAGTCTTAGATTTTCTCCCCCTTCCCTCCTTGAGATGGTGTGCAAACTTATATGGGTTCTACACATGCATTCTTATTAAACACATTTTCACATTGGTCATGCTGCATAGAAGAATTAAAATGAAGAGGAGAAACCATGAGAAAAACCAAACCAAAACATAACACATGAGAAAATATTCTGCTTCACTCATTCAAATCCATAGTTCTTTCTCTTGATGTGGCTGGCATTTTGCCTCAAGAGTCCACGGGGAATGTTTTAGGTCCTTGCATTGCTATGAAGGGCTAAGTCTACTACATAAATTCCTCACACACTGGTTGTTGCTGTGTGAAATGTTTTCCTGGTTCTGCTCCTTTCACTCAGCATCAGTTCATATAAGTCCTTCCTGGCCTCTCTGAAGTCTTCCTTTTCATCATTTCTTATAGTACAATAGTATTCCATTACATTCATATACCACAACTTGTTCAGCCATGCCCCAGTTGATGGGCATCCCCTTGATTTCCAGTTCTTGGCCACCACAAAGAGAGCTGCTATAAATGTTTTTGTATATTTAGGACCCTTTACCATTTTTATGATTTCTTTAGGATACAGTCCTAGAAGTGATATTGCTGGGTAAAAGGGTGTGCACATTTTTGAAGCACTTTGAACATAATTTCAAATTGCTCTCTAGAATAGTTGGATCAGATCACAGCTCCACCAACAATGAATTAGTGTTCCAACTCTGCCACATCTTCTCCAACATGTATCATCTTCCTGTTCTGTCATATTAGCTAATCTGAGAGGTGTGATATGGTATCTCAGAGTTATTTTGATTTGCGTCTCTCTAGTCAGTAGCAATTTAGAGCATTTTTTCATATGACTATAGATAGCTTTAATTTCTTCCTCTGAAAACTGCCTGTTCATATCCTTTGACCATTTGTTAATTGGGGAATGACTTGTAAATTTGACTAGATTTTCTATATATTTTAGAAATGAGGCCTTTATCAGAGATACTAGTTGCAAAAATTCTTTCCCAGTTTTCTGCTTCCCTCCTAATCTTGATTGCATTGGGTTTGTTTGCTTAAAAACTTTTCAGTTTAATGTAATCAAAATTATCCATTTTGCCCTTTACAATGTTCTCTATATCTTGTTTAGTCATAAATTTCTCCATTCTCCATAAATCTGACAAATACACTATTGCTTGCTCCCCTAATTTGTTTATAGTATCCATCTTTACACTTAGATCATGCATCCATTTGGACTTTATTCTTGTGTACAATGTCAGGCATTGATCTATGCCCAGTTTCCACCACACTGTTATCCAGTTTTCCCATCAATTTTTATCAAACACTGAGTTCTTATCCCAGAAGCTATGGTCCTTGAGTTTATCAAACAGTAGATTGCTATATTCATTGATTGCTGTGTCTTGAGTACCTAACATATTCCACTGGTCTATCCTTCTGTTTCTTAGCCAATACCAAGTGGTTTTGATAATTGCTGCTTTATAATACAATTTGAGATCTGGTAGAGCTAGGCACCCTTCCCTAGAACTTCTTTTCATTAGTTCCCTTGATATTCTGGACCTTTTGTTCTTCCAGACAAATTTTGATATTATTTTTTCTAGCTCTAGAAATAATTATCTGATAGCTTGATTGGTATAGCACTTAATAAGTCAGTTAATTTAGGTAGAATTGTCATTTTTGTTATATTGACTCGGCCTACCCATGAGCAACTGATATTTTTCCACTTACTTAGATCTGACTTTATTTGTGCAAAAAGTGTTTTGTAATTGTGTTCATATAGTCCCTGCATTTGTTTTGGCAAGTAGACTCACAAATATTTCACGGTGTCTACCCTAGCTTTAAATGGGATTTCTCTTTCTATCTCTTGCTGTTAGGCTTTGTTAGTAATATATAGAAATGCAGAAGATTTGCATGGGTTTGTTTTATAAGCTTTAACTTTGCCAAAGTTGTTTATTGTTTCAAGTAGTTTTTTCACTGAATCTCTGGGATTCTCTAAATATATCATCATATCATATGCAAGGAATAATAACTCAGTAATAACTCACCTAAATCCTTCAACTTTTTTTCTTCTCTTATTGCTACAACTAACATTTCTAGTACTCTATTGAATAATAGTGGTGATAATGGATATCTTTATTTCACCCCTGATCTTACTGGAAATTCATCTAGCTTATCTCCATTGCATATAATGCTTCTGAAGGCTTTAGGTAGATACTGCTTATTATTTTAAGGAAAGTTCCATTTATCCTATACCCTCCAATGTTTTCAATAGGAATGGGTGTTGTGTTTTGTCAAAAGCTTTTTCTGCATCTATTGAGATAACGATGTGGTTTCTGTTAGTTTTATTGTTGATATGATCAATAATGCCAATAGTTTTCCTAATATTGAACCAGCTCTGCATTCCTGGTATAAATCCTACTTGATCATAATGTATTATTCTAGTGATAAGTTGCTGTATTCTTTTTGCTAAAATCTTATTTAAAATTTTTACATCTATATTCATTAGAGAAATTGGTCTATAATTTTCTTTCTCTGTTTTGTCTCTTCCTGGTTTGGGTATCAAAACCATATTTATATCATAGAAAGAATTTGGGAGGACTCCTTCTTCCCCAATTTTCTCATATACTCTATATAGTATTGGAATTAACTGTACTTTAAATGTTTGATAGAATTCACTTGTAAATCCATCCAGCCCTAGAATCTTTTTTCTAGGGAATTCACTGATGGCTTATTCAATTTCTTTTTCTGAGATGAGGTCATTTAAGTATTCAGCTTCCTCTTCCGTTAATCTGGGCAATTTATATTTTTTTAAAATACTCATCTACCTCATTTAGATTGTTGCATTTATAGGTATAAAGTTGGGCAAAGTAATTTCTAATTATTGTATTAATTTCCTCCTCATCAAAGGTGAGTTTACCGTTTTCATTTTTGATATTGGTAATTTGGTTTTCTTCTTTGTTTTAATCAAATTGACCAAAAGTTTATCAATTATTGTTTTTGTCATAAAACCCACTCTTAGTTTTATTCATTACTTCAATAGTTTTCTTGATTTCAGTTTTATTAATCTCTTATTTGGTTTTCAGTATTTCTAATTTGGTATTTACTTGGAGATTTTATTTGTTATTTTTTGAGCTTTTTCAACTGCATGCTCAATTCATTGATCTCCTCTTTCTCTATTTTATTCATGTAGGTGTGCAATGATATAAAACTTCCCTAAGAACTGTTTTTGTAGCATTCCCTAAATTTTGATAGATTGTCTCATTATTGTCATTCTCTTGAATGAAGTTGCTGATTGTTTTCATGATTTGTTGTTCAACCCACTCATTCTATAGGATTAGATTATTTGGTTTCCAATTAAATTTTGGCCTATCTTTCGATGGTCTTTTATTACATATAATTTTTATTGCAATATGATCTGAGAAGGATGCCTTGACTATCTCAGTCTTTCTGCACTGGGTTGTGAAGTGTTTATGCTATGATACATGGTCAATTTTTGAATATACGCCACATACAACTGAGAAAAAGGTATATTCCTTTCTATTCCCATTCAGTTTTCTCCGGAGTTCTATCACATCTACCTTATCCAGAGTTCTATTCACCTTCTCAACTTCTTTCTTGTTTATTCTGAGGTTAGATTTATCAAGTTCAGAGAGGATGAGGTTGAAGTCCCCCACTAATATAGTTTTGCTGTCTATTTCTTCCTGTAACTCCCTTAACTTCTCCTCTAAGAATTTGGATGCTATACTACTTGGTGCATATATGTTTAATAATGACATTGCTTCATTGTCTGTGGTGCCTTTTAGCAGAATATAATTTCCTTCCTTATTTCTTTTTATTAGCTTTATTTCTGCTTTTGCTTTGTCTGAAATTAGGATTGTGACCCCTGATTTTTTTACATCAGCTAAAGCATAATAAATTCTGATCCAACCTTTTACCTTTATACTGTGTGTATCCCCCTGTTTCAAATGTGTTCCTTGTAAACAATATATTAAATGGATTATGGGTTTTAATTCTTCCTGCTATCTGCTTCTGTTTTTTTTGTTTGTTTGTTTTGTTTTGTTTTGTTTTCCTTTGTTTTTAGAGCTTCAAATTGTCTGGGAATTAACAACGCACAGTGGTTAACAGTTAACTCTGCTATTCAACTCTGTGTGAATCTTGTAAAATAATTATTACAACCTAAATTCAACCATGTAAACAGCACTGCACACAGTACAGACCTGCCCTGAAAAATGTAGTATGCAAAACTGAGATCTGGCACTGTATCATTTTGTAATGTTAATTCAACCTAACCCTCTCCACCCCTCCTAAAAAACCTAAATTGTGCAAGAAATGGCAGACCCATACTATCTGAAGGCTTTAAAAAAATTACACAACATGTAGCCAAGATCAAGTATTTCAGGACCAAAAAAAAAATGTTTAAAAAGAATAACCAAAAATGAAGAAAGTGCCTAAAACATGATACAGCATTTTAGAGCCCTTTCAAATACAAGGCAGAGAAAGGTGTAAAGCAGAAAATATCCAGATCCTCAGTAATTTCCAGAAAGTTCCAACTTCTCCACTGGCTGGAGGATGACAGACAGCAGGTGGTTCTGTCATGGCTGCTCATACATACTGGTAAATCTGCTCCTCTTGACACAGGCTCTCTTTGCCTGAAGTTGTCAGACATTTTGATTCCTCTCCCTTTTTCCTTCACTCCATCTCCCATTCCACAAAGGTATCAAAGAGAGTAGGCCAGGCCTCATCTTCACTGTAGTTACTGAGGTTGGGTAAGATCACCTGAGTAAAGTTTAGGAACATGTTCCATGTGTCCAGGGAGATTCCCTTGACTCCTGAGGGATTCTCTGTTAGGAAGTATAACCACTGGTCCAATACAGGGGGGTTGTTTTGGGTAAAGATGAGCTTCCAAAGGGCAATGGCTATTTCCCGATGCAGTGACCTCTGCCCTTCTTCAGAGTCCAGGCCAAACTGAAATGTAAAGTGGTAGAGATCCTTGAACTTACCCTCCTGCTTGGCTTCATTTAAGAGATTGGGGAAGCGAGCACAAATCCCATTAATGCTGTCTGCACTTATGGCTTTGCAGCCCTCAAAAAACTCCTTCCTTGTGAACTTGCACATGGTAGCAGCCTGAAATTTCCAAGCCAAGACCAGTACTTTAAATTCTGTGGGATCAACACAGATCATTACAGAACCGCTCCATGCTTTCCTCCAAAATCGCCTCTTACCGCTCATCCTTATAACACCTAAATAGTTCTTCCATCCTCCTCAGTGTTGGACTCAGGATCCCACCTGGCGTCTCCAGATGAGGTTGGAAATTGACATGACTCTGAGGCTGCCTCTGCTTCTAGGTCCCATTGACAAGGATGTCACCACTGGGCTTCCCACAAGTTGGTGTGTGGTCATCTTGGTGGCTCCCACTACGCTTACTGTGGCATTTGCCACTGGGATCCCAATTTCCATTTTTGCTACCTAATGTAGACGATGGATTCTTGCATTTGGTGACACACTGGCCCATGGTGCAGGTGGCCCAGTCTTTATAGCGGCCACCTTCTGATTGGACAGCCTCTCTGATGCTGGCCAGCATGCCTCAACATTCCATCAACAGGAAACAAACCACTTTACTCTTAGAAGCCACTTTCTTGAGTGATATCTAACCACTAATTATGGTCCCTATGGCTGTCACCAGGTCAGCACATGCTGGGTGTCTGCAGCACTAGCAGGAGCTCTTACCCTACTGAGCAGAACCACTCACACCATCTCTGCTCGTGTTCTAGTTCCCTACACCACCACTCCACCTCCTTCTCATTTGCAACACCAATCTGCTTCTGTTTTATGAAAGACTTCATCCCATTCACATTCACAGTTATGATCACTATCTGTGTCTTTCACTCTATCTTATTTCCCCCTGTGACTGCTTTTAGTTCTCCCTTCTCCCTTCCCCTCCACAATAGAGTTTTAAGGTTTGACCACTGCCTCAGTCTTCCCTATCTTCTATCAGCCCCCCTCCCTTTTATTCCCCTTTTCCCTTACTGCTTCTTCCCTCCCTTTTCTTTCCCCTTTCCCCTCCTACTGCCTAGAGAGCTAATTAGATCCCTCCTTGAACTAAATCCAATTAGAGTAAATCTCAAACAGTGCTCATCCCCCTCCCCTCTTTCCCTTTACTGTAAATGTTTTTGTGCCTGTTCCTGAGATGTAATTTACCTTTTTCTGCCTTCTCCTTTTCACATCTCCCGTTACCATCCCTTTGCACCTTTATCAAAGCTAATAGCATTTTAATATTTGCAAAGAAATAAAGGATTTCTCAAAAGTCTTAGTGTAATTAAACTTTAATAAGTTATAATATGTTTATAACATAATCAGCATTATTTTTGACGTAGTTTATTCAAAGAAATTTCATTTAATGGGTATAACCTTTGTTTTTTCTGTCACAATCTGGTTGTGTCTTACTCTTTATGACCCCCATTGGGGATTTGCTTGGCAAAGATACTGGAGTGTCTTGTCATTTCCTTTTCCAACTCATTTTACAGATGGAGAAATTGAGTGAAATAGGGATAAATAACTTGTCCAGGGTCACAGAGTTAGTAAGTGTCTGAAGCCAGATTTCAACTCAGAAAATGTCTTCCTGATTCTAAACCAACTGCTCTGTCTACTGTGCCACCTAACTGTCCCAAGTTTGTACAATACATTCCAAACTTTATACGTAATACATAAACTTTAGTTGTTAACAAAGTCCTTTCCTCAACACAACCTTGTAGGTAATAGAGGAAATATTATTATCCCAAATTTATAGATAAAGAATGGAAGGAGAAACTAGGGCTTAGAAAAGTTCAATGATTCAGTCTAAGATCATTTAGCTAGTAGGTGTTGGAGATAAGACTGGAATCTAGAAATTCTAAGCCAAGTTCAGTGCCCCTATGTACCACTTAGAATTGCCACTTCCTTAGAACCTTTAAAGTTTAAGTGGACTCCCTGTCTTGTTCTCTCCTACAGAGTGACATTTCAGGAGCCTTACAAAGATTCCCACAAGTTCTAGGAATGCAATGTGGGGCAATTCCCCTCCTCTGTATGTGATTATACATAAGTGTTCCAAAACCTTCTTACATGACGGTAAAAGAAAAATACCCATCTCCCATAGTGAGTGGTGGGAAGAATGGGTAAAACAACTAACCACTGTAAAATGCTTAAAGACATAAACATCTGGTGCATTGCCCATGGTAGACATACCTGGTGTATGTTACTTGGGATTTTGCCCTGGGGCAATCAATTTAGAGGAAACTGAAAGTATTTTCAGTCCTTTCAATACCAAAGGAAAAAAAAAAAACAACCTTAATGACGTCTTGCTTGGTCTTACTTGTACTTCTCGACCCAATGTCATCCTCCCCAACAAGTATGCCAGGGTCTCTACCTCATCCCTCCTCACCCCAATCAGCAACAGTCTCCCTAGCAATGCTCTCTGGCAAAACAATTATAGTTTCTTCAACTCTTCCTCATAGAACAATCAGCAAGCATTATGGAGAGATTATTATGTCCAAGGCACTGAGACTACAAAGACAAGCCAAAAGAAAGTCAGTTGTTGCCCTCAAGGACCTTCCATTCTAATGATGAGAGACAACACAAAAGAAAAGTGAAAAGGGGGGAGGTGAAAGTACCCATTGTTGTACCTTGATGGATTAATCTGCAGTCTGGTCAGAAATGAAAAGACGACTGGCCAGTGTACCTTCTTAAATGGAGTTTCTAAAAGGAACTATCCAATCTGAGGAAGCTACCAGCTACCTACAGAGGATGAAGGTGCTTCCTAGATGGCAATTCCAAGGCTACAATCATCTTCTAGGATGAAGATTTTTCTGGGACGTAATGGAGGACTCCAATCTCCTTGCCATTCTAGTCACTTTCCTCTGGATATGCTTCAATTTGTCAATTCCATTTCTTCCTCTCAGATTACAGCATTCAGCACTAAATGCAATGTTCCAGAAATGGTCTGAATATTTCAGATTACAACTAGACTATCCCCTCCTTCTTTCTGAATATTAGGCTATTATTGAGGAAGCATGCGGTTAAATTTGAGGAACAGCGTAGTCTAAGAGATAGAGGTGGTTCTTAGAGTCAAGAATTCCTGGATTCTAGTTCTGCCTTTGGCAGATGCCAGCTGTGTGACCAGGGACAATTCACTTCACCTTTCAGTGACCTAGGGAATTCTCTTAGACTATAAACTGGGGATGAATTACTGCTTTGTACCAATACAGGGAGTTTCCCCTTGGGGAATTCCCTTTCTCTAAATGGAGTCATAGGTTAGGATTTTTTCTAAGGATCAAATTTACTTTCTGGAAATCATTATCGCTTTGCTGGTTCATTTTGAATGTATAGTCCTTTGAGCCAATAAAACAAGTCTAATACCTCTTCTCATTAATTGTGTGAAGACAGTTAACAAGTCTGCCTTAATTATTCTTGTATTCAGGCTAAATATTTTCCAGTCCTTTCAATTGAACTTTTTGGGTATAATCAGAGAAAAGATGCCCCTGATCAATTGATTCTGTCCCTCTAAGATGACTGATGTGATCACATAAGGGAAAGAGGAAAGAGAAAATAAAGGTGTCCAAGTTTTAAAAGTATAAAGAAGGGTTTATACACTTTGTTGGGTCCTTATTAGGTTTGAAGAAATCATCATACAAGATAGATGGCATTAAAAAGATAGATTTCCATTGGTTGGCTGATGATTTGCAATGTGTAGGTGGCCTTTACAGAGCCAATTTGCCAGCTCTATAGAGAAAGTTTCAGTAGAGGCAGATCTAAGGAGCATGACTTCTGGGTGGAAAGAAAGGCAAGTACAGATTCAATAGACAATTAATCCTAACAAGTAGGGGTTGAGCTTAAGAGAGGAGCAGACCAGGAGAGCACAACTAAGCAACATGACAAACAGATACATTGTGCCTGGGATAGGGAGGAGAAATATGGGAGAAGCATGAGAAGGCAAAAGGCCCCAGGTTCCTTTAGTTTCAGGAGTATAAGTTACATTTGTCAGATGTATTCCCTAAGTATGTGCCTCACTGCCAAAGTACTCCATGTATGTACCCACTCTTCTTCCTTCATGGAGAAGTGTATCCCAGACATATGGGGAGAGGATATTTTGAAGTTTTTGTTCTCTCATTCAAAATGAAGTCAGTCTTTTTCTAAAAGCCAGCATAAAGCCAAAAGACCATGGTCGTATTGGTGCTTTTCTTTTTAATCCACACTTTCTCCCTCCTGAGTGAAGGAGATTGAGGATGGCTATAGACTTACAAGCATCAAAAAGTCAAAAGAATAAGTCACTAAGAAGTCTTAGAGCAGAGTCTGCTGGGTTTAATAGCCAGTCAGTTCAACTTCAATGCCACAAGGAGCTACCTTCAAGACCTAGATTATTTGTGGCTGAGATGCAGTCTCAACCACTGTTATAACTCCTGTGAATGAAAACTTGGTGAGACCAATGCTATGTGGAAATTGCATTGTCTGAACTCATTGGCCCAGTGAGAGAGGTGATGTAGAAGAGAGTGTATGTCCCTAGGTATTGGTAGAAGGATGTTAATACCTCTGTTCTGGATATTTGTTCAAATAACTGTTTCATTGTAAAAGCTAACTGATGTCAATTTGCTATGTGGAACTGGGGAGTTAGTTACTAGTTATTAACAGTAGGGGGGAAGAGAGCCACACAGGAATCAGGATCAAATCAATAGAATTTGTGGGGGAAAAAAAACCCTGACCCCTCAAGGATACCCAGAACCCTGAGGGGAAGAGATAGTTGACCCAGCTCTGGAAGAGTGAGTTCTAATTATATAATACATAAAGAGAGAGAGCAAAAGCAATGCAAGTGAAAAAGGAGATTAAGAAAGAAGGAGAAAATGAGAGACAAAGAGGGGGACAGGAGGAAAAAGAATATGAGAGAGATGGAGAAAAACAGAGATAGAAAGAGAAAAGTAATATAGAAAGATGCTACCAATGATTACTGATGGTGACTGTGGGCACTACCAGTGATTGCAGATAGTAACTGTGGATGCCACAATGTTCCTCAGTTGCATTCCTTGGCACATATTGTGTCTTCAGGTCATGATGTGGTATATTGAAAGGGTTTCCAGAACTGGCAACAGATAAAGCCTAGGTTTATCTCCTACCTCTGATATCTATTTTTTAAAAAAAATATTTTATTTCTAATTTATGGAATAAAACAAGCATTTCCATAACATTATAATAAAATGAATGTGAAACTGTCAATCTATTATGTACAACTTGCTATTCCTTTTAAATATATAATAAAGCTATCATGTGGAGAGAGAAGAAACAAAGAAACAAAGACAAAAAAGAAAGAAGGAAGGGAGAAGGAAAGAAAGAAAGAAAGAAAGAAAGAAAGAAAGAAAGAAAGAAAGGAAGGAAGGAAGGAAGGAAGGAAGGAAGGAAGGAAGGAAGGAAGGAAGGAAGGAAGGAAGGAAGGAAGGAAGGAAGAAAGGAAGAAAGAGAGAGAGAAAGAGAGAGAGAGAGAGAGAAAGAAAGAGAGAGAGAAAGAAAAGAAAGAAAGGAAGAAAGAAAGCCATGTTGCTGAATTGGGAGCTTGGCCCCTAGTGGGCAGCTACTCACAGAGGTTGCCTTTTGTCCTTCCTTCCCAAAGAGGATCATGATATCAGGGAGGTGATGCCATGACATGCAAGTGAATTGGACTTAAGTGAGCGAGAGCTGTGCCAAGTCACGAACCTCACTTTCTCCTCCTGAGCCATCTGGTTTCAGTGGCAAGATATGGATCAGAATGGCTGGAGAGGTCCCAGGATGTAGTAGGAGTCCTTGATCTTTTCAAGCTAAGATCTTTAACAGGTCTCAGTTTGACTGAGGAGGAGCCCATTCAGTGATTAAGGTTATTTGATAATTAAGATTATTTTTGCTTTGTTTTTTTTTCTTCTAAAGAGAAATCTTAATCCCAAATCACTCTGGTCCCAGACCAAGACCTAGCTGGTCACTGGGCCCTGATTGGCTCAGAAAGAATGTAAATAACAACTGTTTCTCTTTTGGTCAGAAACCTTAAGGGTCTTCCCTTCCCAGATCTATTTTTTTTTTTAAAGATGTCTCTTTGCCTCATTTTCTTTAATCTTTAATCACTGAATAGGCCTTGCTTCAGTCAAACTTATACCTGTTAAAGAACTTAGCTTGAAAAGGTCAAGAGCCCCACTGCCTCCTGTAAATTTCTTTTTTTATTTTCCTTTTTATTTTCTGCCCCTCCATCCCACATTTACTTTCTGTTAACCTAAACCAGTCATGTCACCTCTTTGAGACTCAATTTCTTATTCTTAAAGGGGCTATAGAAACTACTGTAGTACATCCACATTTCACTCAAATGATAACATTATGCACACTGTAAACCTTTAAGACTTTTGACAAATGACAAATCTCTTTATTTTAGGCACTTCCTCTCTGATAAGTATGGAGCTCACTCATCTTTGGGAAGAAAACCAAATATTAGTAGTTACAAATCATTGCTCACTTAACCAAACTATCCATGGCACTCTCAGCCTCTTTTATTTGAGAATCACCAAAGTATGCACAAATCCCCCTTGGTCTTCCTTCAAAGGTTGTTGATCTCCTGATGACTACTCCCCTATGTATCTGGAAACTGACTTTCTCAAGTGAAGATGACAGCTATAGATGAAGGTCCTCTGGAGCTCTCCAGACTCATAATTCAGGTGATTTTTTTGCTTGTGTAAATGGAAACCAACCCAAAGCCCACCAGGTACCAAGGTATCCATCTCCCTGCCTCATTCTGCTGAGCTTAAGGAAGGAGCAGCAGAACTCGGAGAGAAAGGAGCTCAAGTGACAAGAGTTTAAATTGTTATTTTAGGGAGATAATCCTCTTAATCCAGCTGCTTATTGGGAAGTGTCTGAGTGAAGCAAACAGGATTTACAGCGACCCAGCTAAAAGGTATGTGCACAGTTCAGATTTTAGTGTGAAAAATGACATTCACTTATGGGTATCCTGGGCTAATGCTTTAGCCACTTGGTGAAATACATTAGCAGAATGGTCTCCTCCTCTAGGAAAGATCCCAACAGATATAATCATCCAGGAACTTCTCTGAATTCTGAAGTTCTGAAAGGTCAAATAAAGTGACTTGTTGATTAAAGCCATTGGCCTATAATAGCATCAGTGGTAGGGTCACAAAGCTACAGGAAAAAATAAATTTGTTCAGGAAGGAAATAAGGACCTTCCATATGCCAAACACTCTGCTAAGCACTTTGCAAGTATTATCTTCTGTGGTCCTCACACAGTCCTGAGATGTAGGGACTATCATTATCCTTATTTTATAGTTGAGAAAGCTGACGTAGACAGGTTAAGTGAATTGCCTAGGATCAGAATAGCTAAGTAAGTGTCTGAGGACTGATTTTTTTTTTAATTCAGGTCTTCCTTACTCCAAACTCATGTTTCTCTCTACTAGTTCATCTAGAGGCTTAAAGTTAATCACTTTCTCTGGGTAAATAACGATGTCAGGCTGCTAGCTTGGGATACAGGGATCCTGAACTCAAATCTCACCTCTAATTCCTACATCTGTGATCTTGGACATGTTATTTAAGTTGCCCTGTGCCTTGGTTTCCACATCTATGAAATGAAGGGTTGGACTAGACAGTTTCTGTGATTACTTCTTATGTACCTCTGTAAAAGATATCATATGTCTAAGGCAGGGGTATGCATGTGGTTAGACTGCTGTGATTTAAAAAAAGAGAGTGAATGAGCCAAATTGAAAAAGATATAGTTTCCAAGATTAGTTAATAGTTCCATGTATTCTGCTCTGGTCAGAGCACAAATGGAGTACTATGTTCAATTCTGGGTACCTTTTAGGAGGAACATGGATAAACAGGAGAACATCCAAAGTTCCACCAGAATGGCCAAGCACCTTTGGCTCATGTCATATGAAGACTGAAGGAAATAGGAGTAAAATTCTGAGACAACCTAGTAGGGTCATGATAGATATCTTCAAAATCTTGAATAGCTACGATGTGGAAGAGAGATGAGACATGTCACAGCTAGGAGGGATGTATACATGGGAAATACTCTGCCATTTACTATCCATATGATCTTAGTTAAGGCATATGTCCATTCTGTGCATGAATTTATTGTCTATAAAATAAGGCAGTTGAATTAGTTTCTCTGAAATACCATCCAGAACTAAAGCAATGGTTCTATGATGCTATGTTGTACTATACTAAGTTACAGAAAGGTTGTGGTCAGTACTGATAGAGAGATTTCCCCATATGGGAGTTCCCTTCATGAAGAATACCAGTTTGTTTGTACATTTAAATATCATTTGAAACTCTGTAGCTTGAATATATAGAATATTAGAGCTAGAAGAAACCTTAGAGATCATTGACTTCCCCTGGGGAGATAAACCTTCCTAGCCATAAGTGAAAAGCTGACTGATAGTACTGTTTGAGAGTTTCTGCTTGAGAGACTGACTGTCATTAAGGTTTTCCTTTTGTGGTAGAAACCCTGGAATCACTCCAGAAAAGCCAGGATCATTGCTGTTATACTAATTCCTATCACTCACCTAGCACAGAGTGGATTTAAATACTAAATAGTAATTGTTTCTCTTTTACCCAGGAACCCTGAGGGTCTTCTCCTCCCATTTTTTTTTTTTTTATTAAAGGGGTCATCCCTTGAGCAACTACTTAAAGAAGCCTGTTCACTGAATGGGTATATCTCACTCAAAGTGAGAATTCTATAGGACCTTAGTCTGAAAGGACCAGGGTCTCCAGTTGCATCCTGGGCCATCTCCAGTAGAACTGATGAATATCAGGCCACAGTCAACTGCAAGTCATGTCATCCTCTTGATGTCTTGGTCTTCTTCAAGAATAAAGGACAAACACAACAACAACAGCAAATTCCCATCAGCCTATCCTGGAGCGAGGTGACACAAAAGAATGAAACAGTGTTAGCATGAAAAATGATATTAAGGGAAGGCAAAAGTTCTCTTGGAAGATCCTTTCCATGATTTGATATCTCTCTATCTGAATGATACGATCTTATTAAAAGGGAGGAAATCTTGGCCATACTTTTGAAAATGGTTGAAGAATGCCTTTCTGGCTACTCTCTGACCATAGGTAACAGATGAGTGACTCTGGGTATTCAAGGGACTAAGTAAGCTCAAATCACTATTCTTGGGGGGGGGGGGGGGTGTGAGATAGACATTACAGCTACTACACACACCCACACATACATATACACGTATATATGTATGTATATACGTATGTATGTATTTCATTAAATATTTCCCAAATGCATATAAATAATTTTAACACTTTTTAAAATTCCAAATTCTCTAGATAGTTTATTCTTGGTTGTAATCCCAGTTCTTTTTCCTTGTGGAATATCATATTTGGAGTTTTTCACTCTTTAATGTTGTAGCTGCTAAATCTTTTGTGATTCTGACTGTGGCTCCACAGTATTTGAATAGTTTTTTCCTAGCTGCTTGAAGTATTTTCTCTTTAACCTGGGAGTTCTGAAATTTGGTAAAAATATTTCTGAGAGTTTTCATTTGGGGATTTCTTTCAAGCGGCGATCAGTGGATTCTTTCAATTTCTATTTTACCCTCTGGTTCTAAGACATTAGGGTGTTTCCCTTGATAATTTCTCTAAATGTGAGATCTAGGCTCTTTCTTTGATGAGGGCTTTCAGGTAGTTCAGTAATTCTCAAATTATCTTTCCTGGACCTACTTTCCCTTGTGACCAAAAGCAATACTGCTGCTCAGGGCTCTCACCAACAGTGGTCCTTTTGGCCCTTGAATTATGTCCCAGAGTAGGTATATGGAAAGGATTGCCCAAATAGCATCCTTTTCTGCATCCAGTGATAGCACAGAGATCCTTTGTACTCTCTTTCTGATCAGTTGCCAAGTTCCCTTGTCTTTTGCTGGAGAGCTCTTAAAGCTGCTGCTTCTGCTGTGGCTAACATCTGCTGTTTCATCCACATGAGCTGCAGACCAGCATCCACTCCCATGTCACAGATCTCTCCTTTCAACCTCCAGTCTCACTCTGACCTTTTACTGGCCCTACCATTCCAGAATTTGATTTGAGGCATTATTTTAAAGTTGTTTGAAGGGGAATGTTGGGAGGGCTCAGCTGAGTGCTTTCTCTACTCTGACCTCTTGTCCCCAACCCCAGAAGTCCCATTACATCTACATTTGAAATAACTTCCTTCTGTCCTCAAGCCTTTGTTTCCACCCTCACTTCTAAGGTCTTCTTTTTAAATAAATGATCTCATATCTGATGTTACTGAGAAGACTGAGGCCATCTACCCTGAGATCAGTTTTCTTCCCATTCCCATAATTCAAAAGTTGTATCATCTCCCATTCATTTTGCTTTTGCTTTCAGATGCGAAATGGTGCTTTTCCTTGCCAAAACTAACCCCTTCAAATGCCACTGATCCTATCCCATCTTTTAGGGACCTTTGTTCTATCAATCACTGCAATGCTCACTTAACATCTTCCATTCTTCTGGCCCTTTTTGCTTTGCCTACGAGTATGTTCAGGCCCATCTTATTTTTTTTCTTTTTAAACATTTCATAAGTGGGAAACCCCATGTGGAATCTCCCTCCATGCATGCAACTCAGTAACTCACCTGCACTTTACAGTCTTAGAGGGTTGCCCTAAGAGGCAATGGCAATTAAGTGACCTGCCCAGAGGTCACACAGAAGTAGTAGAAACTAAGTGGAGAATTAGAATCAGGGTTTTGAAGATTCTAAGACTACCCCTCTTTCCAATGCATGATTCTGTCCACCAGGCACTTGTGATCCAGGAGTGTGTGTGTGTGTGTGTGTGTGTGTGTGTGTGTGTGTGTATGTGTGTGTATGGATCAGAAGAATCTGATCATATAGAAAGTACATGTATACATGCATAGTATGTATAATATGCATGGATTTCTACGAAATATACATATATTCCTATAATATACACATACAATTTATATATAGTACAAATTATATATTATGTAAATATGAGTACATATGTATGTATGTATATATTTGGTATATGCATAATATATAAACATGCTATATATGAGTATATAAAATATATACATATACATATGACATACAGATATGTATATAATTCCTTTCTACTTGTATTGGTTATTACGTACATTATTTTATGCATACATTATAATATTATTGTTTATTATGTATACACAGTGATATAATACCTTTTTACTTTAATTATTTATATACAGTATTATTTATTCTGTATCTATATATGTATAATCCCTTGCTGCTCTCTCACACTATCAGCCTTCTCAGCATGGATTGGCCAGGGATTGGATCTGTGATCTCATTGGTACAGGGAATACCTGGGGCAGGAGACTATCTCTGCTGATGCAGGTGGGCACATTCTCTGCAACCTCTAGTCTCAGAGAGCTGCCTTGAGTTTTGAGAGTCAAGTGCTTTACCCAGGATCAAACAGCCAGCATAGACCAGAGGTGAAACTTGAAGTCAGGTCTTCCTGGTTTCAAGATTGGATTTCAGTCTACTACTCAACTAATAGCTGATGTTTCTAAAGCACTTTGAAATTTACACACTGCTTGTATATACTGTATATTATGCATTATATATGGACATGCATTATGTATTGTTTGATCCTTGCAACAACCCTGGAAATTAGGTACCACTAAAATAATCGTTTCTGTTATGGAGATGAGGAATTGGGGACTTAGAGAAAGTAAGTTGGGAGTCATACTACTAAAAGGTGTTTGAGGCCAGATTTACCTCAAGGTCTTTCTTTCTCTAAGTCCAGACTTCTTTCCAGTAGTAGAGGCTTCATCTTCTCAGACTTCTGCAACGTTTAGTGTTGTTATCCTTCTATTTAGTATTGATAGTTCCTTTTTCTTTGATTGCTTAAGCTACGTGGCTTTTTCTTTTAAGAAGGGGAAAGGCAAGGCAGTTGGGGTTAAGTGACTTGCCCCAGGTCACACAGCTAGTGTCAAGTGTCTGCAGCCAGATTTGAACTCAGGTCCTCGACACTGTGCTACCTAGCTGCCCCAAAACTATACTACTTTTAAAAACTTTTCTTTCTTGGTTTAAAGAAAATGCATCTTTTTTAATAATAGAGGTAGATAGGAGAGAATATTGGACTTGTAATCAGGAAGACCTGAGTTCAAATTCTGCCTCGGAAACTTTCTGAGTGACCCAGGGCAAGTCCAGTTACCTCATCAGCAAAAATGGGCATAATAATAACACTTACTTCAGCGTCATTATAAGGATCAACCTTGAAACACTATACCAAGCCAGATATTGATATTTTTAAAAAATCATCTCCTTTCCTCAATAGATCCCGTCTGTTTCCTTCTTCCAGAGAACCATCTGTTATAACAAGAATTAAAGACGAGGAAACATTTTCAATGAAATTAGTGAACACATCAGAAAATTCTGGCATCATATGCAAGGTTCCATGACTATAGGACCCTCCCTCATCTCTCCCCTCCCCTACAACCACTGACCTCCCCAAAGAAGAAGGAGAAAGTTTTCTCTTTTCTCCACTTTCGATTCAACCTCCACTATCATGTCTTCACAGCAGTCAGTGTGGATTTCATAGTCATTGTAACAATTTCAAAATTTACATAAGCCTGAAAGCATTTCAAATTTTTTTTCCTCCTTTTTTCCTGAAATTCTTTCATTCTCATTAGCAGCTGTTCTCAAGACCTGGCTCTCCTAACTTTGTCTTCTAGAGTGTAAATCACCTTTATCATAAGCTTCTGAGCTTGCCAGGAAAATGTGGGAGTTGTTGGGATGTTTCAGAATTTGGGGAATAAGCTGACATTTCTTCATGTTTATTAATCAAAGGGATTCTCATTTTGATTTCTCAGGGAGGCCATTCAGAAAATTTGGCACAAAACATTTTCTGCTCATAAACTTCAAATCTGAGAGAGCAGGGAGTCTCCTGGTTTTTCACCTGCTGCAATAAATCAACTTAGGAGACACATTCCCCTACTCATCACTTAGAATTCCCCCTCAATTTGAATTAGTATGTGTCTTTTCTTGATACAGGGAGTTTAATTAAATAAATGCCACTTTAAAGTGACCCAAGAAAATGTCCACTTTGAAAGTAAAAAGATGAGAACATTTTTCTCCCCCTTAAAAATAATTGCTTGCATTAATTTTATTATTTTAAAATTTATCATCTAAATTTTATCTCCTTATTTCTATTGCTTGGATGCTCCAGGATAAAAGAGAGCCAAATGAAATTATAGATGGATAGATAGATAGATAGACAGATAGATAGATGGATGGATGGATAGATAGATGGATGGATGGATGGATATTTTCCATTGTCCTAGAAGGATCATAATAATATGAGTATTTACATAATATTTTATACTTTAAAAAGACTTTCACATACACAGTTTTATTTTATACTCACAGTAACCCTTTTTGCTGTGTACTGCTTTGTACTAATAAGGTGATATTCACATCCTTATTTAAAAGTTTAACAAACTGAGGCCATGAGAAGTTAAGAGATTATTTTTCAGGTCACACAGCTAGTCACTGACTATGCTGGAACTAGAGTTCAGGTCTCCAGACCCCTCTATACCTCTTGAAATCACTGGTTCCCTTTATGACTTGCCTTAAGTATCACCTTTTTCCAAGGCTTTTGCTGGTCCCTCCACCCCCAGCTGTTACTAGTTCCATTCCCTAAAGACCTTACTCATAAACCTCCCTTCATTTATCAAGGCTAACTTCTCCACCTGTGATCTTGATGCTGTCTCCTACTTCCTCTTCCAAGTTTCTCATCCATCAGTGTATCCCTCCCTTTTTGTATCTTCAATCTTTTCACCTCCACTGGTATCTTCTTTTCTGTCTACAAAGATAATCAGGTTACTCTTATCTAGAGATGTGCTGGTAAATATTAATTAATTAATTAATTAATATTAATAAGCAGCTCTCTGAAAACAGTTTTAAGATCTATCTGCATCTCCTCCTTCACTTTTTATAATCTAGAGTCAACTACCAATAACAGCAAAATTAAATCAA
Organism: Notamacropus eugenii; assembly: GCF_028372415.1. Taxonomy (NCBI): domain Eukaryota; kingdom Metazoa; phylum Chordata; class Mammalia; order Diprotodontia; family Macropodidae; genus Notamacropus; species Notamacropus eugenii. The sequence goes on along the minus strand of NC_092872.1, from coordinate 245,871,684 downwards.
GTTTTGATTTGTAGTGTTTGCCAGTTCCTGAGATTTAAACGCTCATGGTGAAAATTTAATGATTGACTCTGGTACTAGTTAGTTTCAGCAGACTGTTACCCAATGCTAAAAAAAAAAATTCTCCCTCATCCTCAAAAATGCTCAAGATTTCTCCCCCTTTCTTTCCTTTCTATAACTTCCAAATGTCTCAAAATGGTGGTCTACACTTTCTATTGCCAATTCCTCATCACTTGATCTCTTCTTATTCTTGCAACTTGACTTTTGCCCCTACCATATTACTGCAATGGTTCCCCAGTGACCTCTTAATAACATGGAGTCACAGGTGAATTTGAGTACTTTGTCATGTTTATCTTCCCTGTCCCTACCACCGTAGTCATATTTCTTGAGAAATAACCACCCAAAATCCAAGCTGTCACACAAATGTTTTATTTAATTTAGAAGATGTCATTTATTTTTCCTTGACAGAATTTCTTCTTTCTCCAGTATTAAAGATCCTCTTACCTAGCACTCTATGAAGTAGCTTTAAGATTTTTGCTGCTAACAGGAAAAAATATTGTTTTAAGAGGATTTTTTGTTGGAACATAAGATTTTCTATAACATAACATGCTTCTACTAGGGTTTTCGACAAGGAATTCAAAATCTTTTGTTTGACTTAACTTGGCTCATGCCCTCTCATATAAAGACATAGATAACTCCATTTCATTGGGTAGATTGAGGTCTGGAGTAAAGTGTGGTAACATGGGACTTGAATTGACTAGAGACCTGAGTTCAAATTTTGACCCTGTTACTTACTATGTAATCCTTGACAAGTCACTTAATCTTACTGAGTTCAATATCATCACCTATAAATTAAAGATATTAATACCTGAAATACCTATTTCTTTCATTGTGCAGCAGTAACCACAAAGAGGCAGGTTCTTCCCAGTATAGTGAAGATAATTGGGATATTCCCTGCTTCTGAGACAAGGGTTTCAGTTGATTGCATGATGACCCATATCTAATCCTATTACTCTGTTTACCAACTCTTAGTCTCTTCTGCTGTGATTTTGATTGTCACAGCATTCTGAGAAGGAGCAAAGATCATGCTCAATCATGACCATGGTTACCACTGTGTCACTGAATCACAGATTAAGAACTGGAAGTGGACATAGAGGCTGTCTAATCCAATTCCTCATTTTACAAATGAGGGCACTGAGACATTCAATGAGTTGTCCAGCTTCATACAGGCAGTAAAGGACAAAGGAGAGATATGAATCCAGGTCCTTCCATGCATTTCCAATATATCACAATGCCTCTCTTAGCACAACGTTATACCCAGTAGATGCTTTGATGATGTTCATTGCTGCTGCTGATAAGGCTGATCTGATTGGGATTTATGTCTGGAAGGCAAAGACTTGGAAGCAACCAGCAACTTGACTATTCAGCAGAGAAGTCCTCATTGAGGATGGTCACAAGGAAGCAGCAGGAAAAAACAAGGGTCTATGTTTCTTTGTCACCTTGTTCTTTTTAAGGCTAATCCCTCAGCTGCACTAACCCTTCTTCAAAGGCTGAGATCAGTCATCGAAACTTTTTTTTTTTCTAGAAGAGAAATAGTTTGCTACACCCAGCCTTTCAGTCCCTTTATCTTAAGGGAAAAATCAGATCTGCTGGCTAGATTCCATTCCATTCAATAAACATTTATATATGGCTCTGTGCTAACACTGTACCGGACACATAGTAGGTGTGTAATCCAAGTTTGTTAATTAATTACTAAATGCTGGCCTGGGGGCCTAGATGATGTGCTTGTACCCTGTTAGGATATGGAAGACTTAGCTCCCTAGGATATAACAGAAAATTGAACAATCTGTTTTCTCTTGTCCTTGTACAGGAGAAAAATTACTGGATGTAGAACTAGGACACCTGGATTTTAATCTCAGATTGATGACTAACTAGCTGTTCCGCCATGGATAAGTTATTTCCCTTCACTGGGCCTCAGTTTCTCCATTTGTTAGACTTGATTTCCACTAGTGTTCTTTCCAGCTCTGTGACTCCATGACTTCTAATTTAAAACTAGATAAAGAGATTCTGAGTTCATTATGAGCTTTTATCTATAGCTAAAATTACACAATTTAGTTACTGGCATCAGCATTATAAAACATTCAGACCACCAGTCAGTCAACAGGTGTTTATTAAACTTTTGCTGTGTGCCAAACATTGTGATAAGGGTAGGGGTACAAAGAAAGGTAAAAACACTCCCTATTCTCAAGAAGTTTGCATCCTAGGGGTGTGTAGGGAGAAGGGCGGGGAAGTTATCCTTCTATTTCCTATAATGCACATCTAATTCAGGAGTGGGGCTTCCTCTTCCTTGAACACAACTTCTAATTTGAAGGTCATTTTTTTCATTATTCTCTTTAAGCTGAGCATTAAACCAGTAATCCACCAGCATTCCCATAGAAAATTTCCGTTCACATCTACATTGCAGATAATTCTCTTAAAGATTCTGTTCCACCATCTATCTATCTAGTCTAGTTATATTTATTATCTAGGTCTTTGAAGGGAATTGACCCAGCAGATGAAGAGCACTGTAAAGATGCCTTTATAGGGTCTGAGTTTAAATGTGACCTCAGACGCTTACTGTGTGATCCTGAACAAATCATTTTGCTCCTGTCTACCTCAGTTTCTTCATCTGTAAAATGGTTTTGTGAGGATAAAATTAAGTTACATTTGTAAAACACTTTGCAAGTCATGCTTTATAAATGCTTTTCTTAATATCAATATTAATATATATTTATATATTAAGCATCCATTACCTTAGTTTCTAGTGAAACTTGGGTAAAATATAACTTTTTGCTTTAAAAAAATGCTTCCAGACAGCCAATTCTCAACTTCTAAAGTGAATGAAGGGGAAACTTTATTGAATATCTGTAAAAGTTTCCACGCCTGTGAAATGGGAAGAGGGGAGTAAAGGCATATGAAGTACAGGAAGGGAGAGCAGAGAGGACTGAAGAAGCAAAATTCAGAGGACCCGTCCTTCCAGTGGATAGTGGCCCCATATTTCTGTACCACCAGCTATCTGGTTGTAGTAGTCTTTGGTTTATAGCAACTTTCCCTGCTCTCTCAAACAAGCTTACTCTCAAGGTCTAGAGAGATTACTACCAAGTTTTCCTTGTCTTGGGAATCCCAAAGTCCAAGAATTATATGATCATAGCTCTAAAGCTGGAAGATCATCTAGTTAGTTCAATTCCTTCATTTTACATGAAACTTAGTTTTAAGGAAGTTGAATAATTATGCCTAAGGTCACACAGGTAGTCAATGACCCAAGTAGGATATGAACCTGGATACTCTTGACTCAAACCATCACTTTTTCCTATCTGCTGCCTTGAGTCATAGAAGGTCAATGCTGGAAGCTGAGCAGGGTGGGGACGATAGAGGCTATGTTCCCTGAGCAATGGCCAACCCTCCCTCAGTGTGATTGCATCCAACCAGGAAAGTCACCAGGAAAGCTCTGCAATCATGGGAAAGGTTAACATGTCCTTGTTGGCCTGGGGATTCTGATATCTTTCCACAGTGATTCCTCCCAAGACCTGCTCTCTCACAAATGGTGTCATCAGCTCTTCCTAGGTCCCATCCTTACCATTCTCTCAGATTCTTCTCTTGCCCATGTGCCAGAATTCCAAGTTGAGGCTCTGCTAGAACCCAAAATTACATGAAGGTTACAGGCAGGCTCTTTATACTCATGGTCTGCAAAGGACCCAAGATCACTGGATACTGAGAGTTAGCAGCATGAGTTTCAAAACCACAGCTAAATGTCACAGGAGAGCGTTGCACAAACTCTGACCAACCTCATTCAGGCATCTGGAAGGAATTGTGGTTAGGAGTGGAAAGCATGTTAAGAGGCAGCACTTTCTTACAATGTCTCCTTTTCTCAAACCAGGCATAATATGGGAATTCTGAGCTTGATTTCTAAGCATGATATTTTTTCAGACTTAAAGTGATCTGGGAGGGAGGCAATCCTTGTGGATTATAGCAAACCAGGTTTGAGGGAAGAAACAGAAAGACAATGATGTGTAACAAGGTGTCTGTGCTCTCCCCCCATCAGTGACAACTTTGGAGCTGGGCAACCCTGCCTGTACCAGGCAACCGAGGCTACCATTTGTTTCCTTTTCCTGGATCAATAAGAGAATAAAACCATTTGGATGATCCTGACCCCTACTCAAATGCTAGGCCTTAAAGAGCAAACTCAATGATCATTTCTCACCCTGGCTGAGGGAGCATGTCTTATCTTTCATCACCTTCCTCTTCCCCATACACATCTCTCACATCAACTCACTGCATCTTGAAAATTCAGAATTATTCAAATGCTTCCTTCATATTCTTCTGGAATCTTACTGGACAGGTTCACAAGGCATCAAAAACAAGATACAAGCACAATGTTCAACTGAATTTAAACTCTACATTCTTTCCATTAAATACCACACTGCCCTCCAGACTTCAATGTCCTAACACATAAAACAGGCATAGTGATAGCAATATTTTCATGTGAGAAATACCAGGAAAGGTGGAAAATGATTTTTAAAAATACATATGTTTTTATCTCCTACTTTGAAACCTGTTAAGCATGCATTGTTATTATTGGAAATCATGGTTTTCAATTAAAGAACTTTCCCTTCCCTGATTAGTAGCAAAAATCCTATTTGTACATGATAAGAGATGCAGAGATTGTAAGGCTGACTGATCTCAAACACTAGATAGAGAAAGAAGCCAGCTGGGGGAGAAATAGATATCTCTTCCGAAGAGAAATGAAATATCTATATAATTTTCTTGGATTCGATGTGGTAAGAATGACCTATGTGGTAGGTATTTTCCTCAAATAGGAATACAATTGGATACGCAATTGTGATCTTTTAAAAATAATTATTTTGTACTTTTGCCATTTGACCAATTTGGATTTTTAAAGAGTGTTTTCATCAGTGAAGTTTTATGCCTCTTTTACAAGCTGTTACTTGTGTTTTTATTTTCATAATTTTCTTCCATTGCTTTTACTTCTTTTCCCAATTTTTCCTCTACCACTCTAATTTTTAAAATCCTTTTTTTGCTCTTTTAATAATGTCTTCTTTTTTCCTTTTAGCTCTCCTAGGAATTCTCTCTTCATGTCCAATCTGCATTCTTCTTTGAGGCTTTGCTTCTAGGTGTAGTCAAATTATTGTCTTCTTTTGAATTTGTGTTTTGAGCTGCCTTGTTACCATAGAGTATTTTAATGGTCAAGTTCTTTGTTGTTTTTGTTGTTTGCTTATTTTTCCAGCCTATTTCTTAATTTTGGATGTTATGTTAGAGTTGAGATCTAATGAACCCTGGAGTGGATGACTGACCTGAACTTCTGTAGCTCAGTCTGGGAAAATGACTCACTGTGATTTTTATTTGTGGCTTTCCTGCCTAGAATTTGGTCTGAAATATTGTTAGTTTGTTTTGGAGTGGATATATTAGGGGAGCTCTGAAATACTCTGGTTTCACTCAGCTATTTTGACTTCTCTCAAAAATGAGAGAGAAAGAGTAGGAAGGGAAAGGGCATGTGGGCTGAAAATCTCACAAAAATTCCGAAAGGGAGAATGAGTGAGACAGACAGGGATAAAGATAGAGGGACCGATTCAGATAAAGAAAAACAGAAGAAACAGAGAGATATGAGGAGAAGAGAAGGGAGGAGAAGAGAGGACAGGAGAGGAGAGAAGAAGGGAGGAGAGGGGAGGGAAGAGGAGGGGAGAAGAGGGGAGGGGAGAGGAGGAGACAAGATAGAGATAGGGTGATACAGACAGAGTGACAGAGAGAGATAGAGGCACAGAATCAGAGTCAGAGACGCTGAGCCTAACATATTCTGACTCTTAGTCTTCTCTTTGCCCTCCCACACAGGGGAATCTTCAGTGTCACATCCAGGAATCTGAGCTTATAGATTGCATGTGTACTATGAGGTTTTGAACCTGAAAACTGCAGGCCTTTTCCAGGAAAATGAACCATGGGCTGTGCAGCACCATAACTCCCCCAAAATTGTAGACTCCCACCATAGTTCTTTTCTGAATCAGAGATAAAACTGAATCCTCTAAAGGTCTATTGCAACATACCACTGGATTGTTTGATGGCAAGGATGGAAGCTGGTAACATGTCAAATCCTCTCTCTCCATCATTTGTCCTACAACATTCCCTCCTACATCCTCCTCTCTCTTAAAATATTCATAACATTTTTGTGAAATTTAGTATTTGTTTTTAGTATTCTTTTCTTTTCAAATTTTGAATTCCAAATTCTCTCCCTCTCTTCGACACCTCCACCCACTCACTGTGAAGGCAAGCTAAAGGTGTCAATTATACATGTGAAATCATGCAAAAATATATTTCTACATTAGCTATATAAAAAAAGCAAAAAATTAATAATTTTTAATTTTATTTATTTATTAAATAAGCAATTTACATATTATTAAATAAGAAATTATACACTGTTTATTTATTCAATTAGAAAATAATACTTCAATTTGCACTTAAAGTTCATTAGTTCTCCTCTGGAGGTGGACAGCATTTTATCATTTGGAGTTGTCTGGGGTCATCATATTGATCACAGTAGTCAAATCTTTCATGGTTGATCATCATTACAATATCATTGTACATTGTTGTGCACAATGATCTCTAGGTTCCTCTCATATCACTTTGTATCAGTTCATGTAGGTTTTACCATTTTTTTTTTCTGAAACCAACCTCCTGTAGCACCAATGCAATACTCACAGTACCATGAATATCCTGCTGCAATTCTAAATCCTGAAATACAACAGACTGTCCCCAAAGAAGACAGAACCAAAATAATTATTCAGACACCAGAAAGCCAAATCCATCATAGTAATGTGAGAGATGATCTCTGAGGATCTCTCAGGAGTGAAGCTTCCTCAAAGAGTTAATTGCCTCTTGTGCTGTTGCAACATTTGCAGCGGGTTGACCTTGTAAAGAAATATTTTCAACACATTTTGTACTTTCCCAGACTTCCCCTCCCCCTTGTTTTTAGGCAAGTAGCAGGGAGGAATAACACTTCTCCCCCATGTTTTTTCTTTTTTTTCCCCCTAAAACTGTTTACTTTTACAAAAACTTCCCACTTGTCTTTATCTCCAGGCAAATAAGTGAAACTGTCTTTGTTCTCTGTTGCTGGGGTAAATTGCCAGGAATAGATTGTACCCTCAGGGCTTGCACCAGGAAGTGGGGTAGGGAGGAGGACCTCTATAATCTTCTGAGCTGAACACACCTCCACTCTCTTCAGCTGGCATCATCTTTTGGGTGCTCTGAGGGAGCCCTTTCTGGAGAAAGTCAGTAAATGAACTATTCTTTTTGCTAATATCTCTGAGTCTCTGATTCATTGATAAGGTTTTCTGTACCCCACAAAGTTTTGGAGATTCTTCCAGGATTGCACCCTCTTTTTGGGGACTCCCCTAACCCCAATTCAGGGGCAGGCGTGGTGCCAGACTTTTCTGGAGGCCTCTGGGTTCCGGCTGGTTTGGGACTCTCCCCTGAGGTGGGAAAAACCCAAAGGGAGATCTCAGAGTAGCAAAACGAAAGTTCTACAGCGCAGGTAACAGAAAACCACCACGGCCACCCATGTGAAGTGAAAGAAATTTTCAGTCACATAAGTTTGTGCACACAGACCCAGGTAAGTGGACCGGGAGGGCTTGGCACCTCAGCAGGACGAGCCTGTAAGGTGTCACAAGCCCGGAACAGCAACTCTCTGGGTGACTGGGTTCCCCAGAGTCTGAGCAGATAGATTTGTGAGACATCTGAGGGAACTGAAGTGTCATGAGGGGAAGCCCTACCAGCCGCCTAGACTCTTTGAGTTGGTAAAGCAGCCATCTGAGAGGATGGGGAAATCAAATTCAAAATTGGGTGGAGACAAGGAAAAGCTACTGGATGTGCCTGTTGATAGTCCCTTGGGATCTAAATTTAGTAATTGGGATGAACTTCCAAAATATAAAGGTAAGAGTAAGAAGAAAATGATTAAGTATTGTTGTTTTGTTTGGGCAGGCACTCAACTCAGATGAAATGTCTTCTGGCCAAAGTATGGATCCTCCAAGGACTGGGTTTGCAAAAATTGAACCTCTATGTTAATTCTAAGGAGCATTTTAATGAGGAAGAAAGCTCCTATGCAGCTATTTGGCTGCCTTTGGCGAGTCAGTTTGTGGTGCTGGAGAAACCTAAGGATGAGGATGAGGATAAACAGAAATCCCACCAGTGGGACCTACTTCTTGCTCTTCCTCCTACTTACCTTCCTTCACCGGTCTCGCCCCAGTACAGGCCCCAATATCCTCTCCCTCACCCCCCCACCCCACCTCCCGCCCCCTGGGAGGAAGCAACAGAGAGGACCTGATTGATTTGGTGGGGCCCAAGGACATTCCTTACATGCCTCTTAGGAGAGAATTGAAGCAACTGCTCAAAGACCAAGAGAACTTTCCTCTCCCTGAGAATACTAAAGCTTCCAGTTGAGGGAAGTCCCATTAGCCCAGGGAGGTACTGGTTATGTGACTGCTCCCCTAAGTAGTACAGAAATTAGGGGTTTCAAAAATTAGGGGTGAAGAAATTGAGGACCACTCGGGGTCGCTGATCAGGTTAATCAGCTTTTAGGAACAATGTGTATGCTTGGGGAGAGATGATGGCAATATTAGATATCCTGTTAACAGGGGAAGAACAAGGATAAATTAGGAGGGCTGCAGTGAAAGCTTGGGATGATGCACACCTGATAGCTCAAGGGGGTCACCAAGGTGAGGAGAATTTTCCTCTCCAGAATCCTAACTGGGATCATAATAATGCAGCTCACAGGGAAAATATGAAAGAACTCAGGGAGATCATTGTTCAAGGAATTAGAAACACAGTACCAAAGAGCCAGAACTTAAACAAGGTACAGGAAGTGCATCAGGAGAGAAAGGAGGCCCCTTCCATGTTCTTAGACTGAAAGAGAGTATGAGAAAATTCTCGGACCTTAATCCAGAGGACCCTATGACTCAAAGTCTCCTCCAGGTTTATTTTGTGACTAATTCATGGCCTGATATTAACAAAAAGCTACAAAAGATGGAAGGATGGTAGAATAAGCTCAAGGAACAACTTTTGGGAGTGGCCTAGAAAGTGTATGTAGCAAGAGGAGAGGAAGAGAAGAAGGGGCGGGACAGGCGCAGGAGGAACAAACTAAACTTCCGCTGCAGACAGTTCAGGCTGTGGTGGTAACAGTAAAGAAGAACCCAGGAAACTAAGGTTTAAGGTTTCAGAGAAGAGGAAGGGGGCAGGGACAATCTTCCAAATGTCACCCCAGGCCCTACCTGGGAGTGGGACAAGGGAGAGGGTCTGGTCTGCAGACCCCACTTAGTTGTTGGGAATGTGGCCAGGAGGGTCATTTAACATGAGACTGCCCCCAACTGAATAAGGATTAGAAAGTCTTCTCCCTCATGGAAATGAAAGATTAGGGTGACATTTGCGAGTATCTAAGAGTAAATTGCAGTTTGTTGAAAAGGAAGTCAAATACTTGCGGTATCAAATCAGTAAGGGAAGCAAGAAACTAGATCCCGATAGGGTCTTGGGAATCCTACAAACTCCTTTGCCCTGAACAAAAAGGGAGCTTAGAAAATTTTTAGGTTGGTTGGGTATTATAGAAATTGGATTGATTCATATGCAGTATTGACTAAGCCATTGTATAGTCATCTATTAGAAGAGGGACTGGATCCTATCCAATGGGATTCCATGGGATGAGAGAATTTCCAGAAGTTAAATACAGTCTTGGTGTCCGTCCCCTGCTCACCTAGTGCTTGCCCTGCCCTCATTAGATAAGCCTTTCCATTTATTTGTAAACAGTGAAAAGGGTGTGACACTCAGGAGTTCTAGCTCAAGTAAGGTGAGGGGGGGTGCAAAGGAGATCATTGGCTTTCCTATCAAAACTCCTAGATCTTGTAGCCCACAGATGATCCACTTGTATTCAAGCAGTTGCTGCCACTGCAATTATGGTAAAAGAAAATAGAAAGTTGACATTTGCGAGGGGGGTGGGCAGGGGTGGTGGACTGATAGTGAGTGTTCCTCACCAGGTCCAGTCTATCTTGAATCAGAGAGCAGGCAAGTGGTTGACCGACACATGAATTCTTAAGTATGAGGTCATCCCCTTAGAGAAGGATGACTTAGTAATAGCACAAAGACCCTAACCTGAATCCAGCCTGTTTCTTGTCAGCCTTACCTAACCAAGAGCTGGAAGAGGTGGAACACTGTTGGAAATGATAGATAATCAGACCAAAACTAGAGAGGCCCTGCTAGAGTCTGCCATCCCTGAGGCAGTTAATTTGTTTATCTAGGGTTCCTCCAGGAATGGTGGAGGGACAGAGACAGAATGGGCATACTGTTGTGGAAGGCGATAGAACAGTCTTGGTAGAAGCAGCTAAGGTGCCAAAAACTTGGTCGGCCTAGACCTGTGAATTGTATGCCTTGAACCAAGCTTTAAAACTTTTAAGAGGAAAAAGAGGAAGCATATATACAGACTCCAAGTATGCTTTGGGAGTGGTACATATATTTGGAAAAATTTGGAAAGAAAGAGGTGTGATAAAGAATAAGGGGAAAGAATTGACCCATGTCACTCTCCTCTCTCAGGTTCTTGAAATTTACAGTTATTTGAAGACATAGCTGTGGTCCATGTAAATGGACATCAGCCAGGGCATTCATTTGGGGCCAAAGGGAATTGATTAGCTGATATGGAAGCAAAGTAGGCTGGTGAAGAGGAGTATGGAACAAGGGAGGTTGGGATTTCAGTTATAACTCCTCACCTTCCCCCAAATCTTGGCCCACCTAGCCTATCTGGGGATGAGAAGAAAGTGGCCCAGAATTTGGTAACCATACAAAATGCCAAAGGGAAGTGGCTCCTACCAGATGGGAAAGAGGTGATCAATAAGGCCAGTATGAGGCAGGCTTTACAACACCTGCATCAGCAGAGTCACTAGGATGTCCAAAACCTGTGTGATGCAATCTTGACCCAATTTGTGTCTCCTGGGATTTATACCCTGGCTCCTCAGATGGCGGATGACTGCATTGTTTGTTGAAGGACAAATAAGACTGCTCAACTGCTCAATGCCTAGCACGAAGGGAAGGGAGGCCTCTGGGTATTTGGCCATTTCAAAGCATCCAGGTGGATTTCATCAAGCTACCCCCATCAGAAGACTGGAATACCTCCTCATGGTAGTAGATCACCTAACCTCTTGGGTGGAAGCCTACCCCATGGCACAGGCCACTACTTCAGTGGTAAGATTGTTTTAGAACAAATCATTCCCAGATACAGCCTGATGGAGAGGATAGATTTGGATCAGGGAATGCACTTTACTTCAAAGATCCTCTAGTCTGTTATGACAGCACTTGAGACATCTTGGGACTTCCATACTCCCTGGCATCCCCCATCCTCAGGCAAGGTAGAAAGGATGAATCAAGAGATTAAGAGGCAACTGACCAAATTAGCCTTAGAAACTCAGTTTCCATGAACTAAATGTCTTCCCTTAACCTTGTTAAGGATTAGACTGTGTTCGTCTTTTGTTGCCAAAGAAGACCATGCCATCAGAGAAATGATGACATGACTTGCACTTGACTTTGTTTTGAGTGAGGAGAGCTGTGCAGGTCACCAGCCTCACTTCTCCTCCACAGCCATCTGAATCCAATGACCAGATATTCATCAGGATAACTGGAGATGTCCCAGGATGCACTGGGAGACCTTGGGCCCTTTAAGCCAAGCTCTTTGCAGCTCATTTAGGGTGAGGCAACAGTCATTCATTGAATAGGCCTGTTTAAGAAGTAGCCAGGGCATGGCCCCTTTAATGAGGCCAAGAAAAAGAAAGACATCAGGTTGGGAGGGAAACAGCAACAGTTACTACTGATAAACACCCCTTAAGTCAGGAGGGTCCAGAGTGCAGTCGGTTTAAGGTTTTTGGGACAGGACAGGGAAAAGGGAAGGGAAGGGGAATGGAGGGGAGGGGAGGGGCCAGTAAAATTGAAGTCAAGTGGGCATCTTTTGGCCATCCAAATTTATAAGGGTTAGAACTAAACCCCAAAAGGATATTGCACTGTCCCCATATGAACTTTTATACAGGCACCCTCACTCAACTACTTTGACTGAAATCCCCACTATTCCCAATAGGGATAGATTTCTGAGAGAATATGTACAATCTTTGGCCAGAACTATACTTTCCTTACAGAAAAAGGGATTGATTGCCCAGACCCTACCTGTGGGATTTCCTGTTCACTGATACCAACCTGGTGACTGGGTACTGATTCAGACCTGAAAGGAGGAGAAGCTTGCTCCATCCTGGGAGGGACCATTTCAAGTTCTATTGACTTCTGATACGGTGATCCAAACTAAGGAGCGTGGTTGGACTCACCATATCCGAGTCAAAGGACTGGTAACTCTTCTAACAGAGTAGACAGTTGACTCTGCAGGCACTGACGGGCTGGAGGGACTAAAAATATGCCTCAGCGGGGGCCATCATAGACTGGACACATGAGCCCTGATCTATCCCTACCTATGAGACTCTATATTATTGAGCTTATTAATCCCAACCTTGCTACTGCTGATTCTAGTCACAGGTATTTTTGCTTGTATCTCCATTCCTCTGCAGAGTCACTTTTCTTGTAATAATAGTGTGACACTATGGAGGATCTCTTAAAGGTGTTACTCCTCCAGGTTTCCTTAGTTCCCTTTTTGTGGTCAGCCCCCATACCATCTATCCCATCTTGGGAAGGTGAACAGAACAGCTTTGAAAAACTAGTGGCAATTATAGCCAGCACTTTCAATCTCACTAACTGTTGGATATGTGGGGGGCCTTAACAATTAGAATCTTGGCCATGGGTCCCCATTCCCCTCTCCCCAGCCTGGATATTAAGCAATTGCTATGAAGTGCATAATGGGAATGGGTTTTGGTCAGCTCAAGAGGAACATCCCTGGTCCTTAGCAGAAGAGGTGAAAGGACAATGCAACAGCAGGGAATGGGGACACAGGTGGGGAATAGTAGTTCTGAATGGACATACTCTCTTCAGATTGGGATCTATGTAAAGAATTGTACTCAGCTTTTAGCAAAATGGAATGATACCCACATCCAGTGAAGCATCAGCATCTGGATGGCATGCAACAATAACCCAATCTCAGGTATTAATTATAAGCAGAACTGTGAATATCTGCTAGTTGTGGGGGATCTGAAGTATAGTTGTAAAGAAGATCAGGGGTATAATTGATTGCATGAAAAACAACTCGACTAGGATATTGACCCTCCCAATATGTAACTGGGCTTGGCTCAACCTGACCTGGTCTGGTTACTTCACCACATTCTGGAGTGCTGACAATAGGAGTGAACCCTATATCAAAGGGTACTCGTGGAAAAGGGAGCCACAATTATGGAGATGCCAGTATAAAAGTAATGATCAGTTTCAGTATAGGGGAGGGGTCCCTTGGGAGATTGGGACTGGCAATACTACCCTATAGTTCCTAACAAGACACATATCCACTAAAATGAAGCCTGCTCGAAGAGGTCATTATTGGATCTGTGGGAAAGCAGCCTATACACACTTACCTTCAGATCTGTTACATAGGCTTAATTAGACCAAAATTCTTTTTCCTACCAGGTCAAAAAGAAGATCACTTAGGGATAAAGTTATATGATGATCTAGGGAGATCAAGGAGGACTATAGACACATCCATTGTTAGCACAAGGAATGCTAATGGATGGGGTGATACTTGGCCACGTGAAAGGATCATTAAAGAGTATGAACCAGCAGTGTGGGCACAGGATGGAAGTTGGGGATATAGAACCACTATCTATATGCTAAAGAATTATCTGTCTCCAGGCTGTGGTTGAAATAATAACTAACCAGACTTCCAAAGCTCTTCATTTGTTGGTGGATCAATTAACTCAAAGTAGAGAGGCTGTTATGCAACATAGGCTAGTATTACATTACTTGCTGGCTGAAGAAGGTGGAGTTTGTGGGAAGTTGAATCTCTTCACTTGTTGTATGAAGATAGATGATAATGGCCACATTGTGAAAAATATAGCAGACATTATCAGGAAAATTGCCCATGTACCCATCCAGACTTGGTCTTCCCCTCTTAATATGTCATGGTGGTCCTGGTTTGGAGGAAATTGGTGGAAACAAATTCTATGGTTTGTGTTAATTGCAATTTGTGGCATAATATTACTCCCTGTGTGTCTCCCCTGCCTGATGCAGCTAATTGCCTGGACTGTTCAAGATGCCCTATCTAAAATGATTAAATTAGAAGGAAAGGCAGAGGGGTCCATGCGAATGATGATTTTAAAAAGTCAGGGGTGGACCCTGATCAATGCTGGAGGTCAAAATGTACCTGAGAGCATAGAAGACAATTTGATGGAAGAAGCATATCAAGAATGGTGTGAGGAGTCTTCAAAGGGCAAAAGATAAGAAGAGGAATTATGAGAGATGATCTCTGAGCATCTCTCAGGAGTAAAGCCTCCTCAAAGAATTGTTTCTTGTCCTGTTGAAACATTTGCAACAGGTTGACCTTGTGAAGAAATATTTTCAACACATTCTGTACTTTCCCAGTTTTTAGGCAAGTAGCAGAGAGGAATAACACCCCTTTTTCATTTTTTTCCCCCTAAAACTGTTTACTCTTGCAAAAATTTCCTGCCTGTTCCTCTCTCCAGGCAAATTTGTGAAACTGTATTTGTTCTCAGTTGCTGGAGTAGATTTCCAGGAATAGATTGTACCCTCAGGGATTCCACCAATGAGCCCTGAGGAAGGGGGCTAGGGAGGAGAGGATTGTGGTTAGGACCTATATAATCTTCTGAGCTGAACACACCTCCACTCTCTTCAGTTGACACCATCTTTTGGGTGTCCTGAGGGAGTCCTTTCTCAAGAAAGTCAGTAAATGAACTATCCTTCTTGCTAATATCTCTGAGTCTCTGATTCATTGATAAGGGTCTCTGTACCCCACACAGTAACAAAAATCTATACTCAATAACAATGTAGAGAACAACATCATCCCCAAGTCTTTCTCCTGCTAGGCTTGCCACAAACCAGCTCCATTAAACAAATCACAAATAAGCCCTTTCACTCATGCTAGCCAGAGGCCTGCATCCTTCCTAGCTCTGAATGCTCTTGGATCAATTTCCTCTTAGCTCTGTTCTAGCTTCACCTCTTCCTGTTCCACCCATTCAAAAACTCCTCCTACCACAGACTCCATGTGACTCAGATTCATGTGACTCAGGCTTCCATGTGATGCTGGCACTTCACATGGGCTTATTAATGAATGAGAAAGATCTTCTCATTTTAAATTATCATTACATCTCCTCATCATTTCTTATAGCACAATATTATTTCATATATCACACTTTGTTCAACCATTCCCAACTGATAAGCATCCCCTCCATTTCCAATTCTTTGGCACAACAAAAAGAATTGCTACAAATATTATTGTAATATAGACCCCTTTTCTTTTATCTCTTTGGGATACAGACTTGGTGTGTTATTTCTGGGTTTAAAGGTGTACACAGTTTTGCCTTTGGTCTTAGTTCCAAATTGCTCACCAGAATGACTGTGCCAGTTCATGACTCCACCAACAATTTGTTAGTGTACCTATTTTCCCTCATTCCCTCTAACATTTAACATTTCTGATAGGTGTGAGTTGGTACCTCACAGATGTTTTAATTTGCATTTCTCTAATCAATATTGATTTAGAACATTTTATACAACTATAAACAGCTTTGGTTTCTTCTTCTGAAAACTTCCAGTTCATTTATCAATTGGGGAATGGTTCTGATTTTTATGAATTTTTCCTTGCTCCCCTAATATATTTATATCACCCTTTATCTCTAAGTCATTTATCTATTCTAACCTTATCTTGGCATACAGTGTGAGGTATTGGCCTATATCTAGTTTCTGCCAAACTGCTTTCCAATGATTTTTATAAATTTTTTGGAATTTTTTAAAATAAATTATTGAGTTCTTACACCAAAAGCTTGGTTTGGTGGATAGAGTGCTGGGCCTAGCGTTAAGAGAGACTTGAATTCAAATCCAGCCTTATCTGTGTGATCCTGGGTAAGCCATTTAACCTCTATTTGCCCTAGTTCACTGGAGAAGGAAACAGAAAATCATTTCAGTATCTTTGCCAAGAAAATCCTATGGACATTATTGGCTATGGTCCACAGGGTCACAAAGAGTTGGACTTTGCTGAAAGACTGAACAACAACAACCACAATTGTGTACCTAATCTATTGCACTGGTCCACCACTCTATTTCTTAGCCAGTAAAATATTGTTTTGATGGTTATCACTTTGTGATATTTTGAAATCTGGAACTGTTATATTGCCTTCTTTTTCTAAGATAGTATTAAGTATTAATTAAAATTAAGAATTATTTAAATATTCTATTTCCTCTTTGGTTGATCTAGGCAATTTATATTTTGTTCATAGCTATATATTTCACCTAGATTGTAAGTTTTACTGGCATATAATTGGGCAAAATTAATACAAATCATTCTTTAATTTCATCTCCTTGTGGTGTATTCATTGTTTTTAGTTTTGATACTAGTAATTTGGATTTCTTCTTTCTTTAAAATAAAATTAACCAAAGGCTTATTTATATTATTGTTTGTTTATTTTGGTGTCCCTTAAGGCTAGAAATGATATTGTTCCTCAAGTTCCCTGAAGTGATGCTGCCCCTCAGGGCTTCCACTCCCTCTTTGCTGAAGATACTCCTCTCTGCGTTTCAACTATGACCCCATAGTAGGTCTAAGCAATGGAGTTACCAAATAGTTTCCCTTCAGGGCTCCTCCTCCATCTTGACAGAAAATGCTCTCTCAGCTGTTGAAATATGAACTAGAAGTGGGTAAGGCAATGAAGTTGCCAAACAGGATCTGGTCCTGTGTCTAGTGCTAGCACATGAGTATTTTATAATTTCTTTCTGATTAGTTGCCAGGTCCCCTTACTGTTTCTGGCTTGGGAGCTTCTGAAGCTGCCATTGCTTCTGTTTCCACCACCTATTCCCACCACTTGGGTTTCATTCATATGGGCTGTGGGCCAGCCTTCTCTTCCATTTCACAGATCTCTCTTTCTGACCTTCTATGTCATCTTGGCCTTGAAGAATGTCTCACTCTGATATTTTCTTGGCTCTGCTCATCCATAATTCAATTTGAGGCATTATTTTTAAGTTGCTTGGATGGGATTGAAGGGAGAACTTGGACAAGTGCTTCTTTATTCTGACATCTTGTATCTACCCTCTAAAAGTAGGCTATTTCATATATTCTTCTTTCTTTTTTTTTCATTCTGTTGACTTTGTATTTTATTGTTTCTTGATGTCTCGTGGAGTTATTAGCTTCTACTTGGTCAATTCTAATCCTTAATAAATTATTTTTCCTTCAATGAACTTTGGTACCTCTTTTTTCATTGGGCCTATCCTGCTTTTTAAGTTCTCTGCTTTAGTGAATTTGTGTGACACTAATACCATTTGGCAATTCTTTTCTTTTAATGTATTATTTTCTATCATGTTTTTTGTGCCTCTTTTACTAAGCTGTCGGTTTTCTTTTTGATATTTTCTTGCATCACTTCTATTTCCTAGGTTTTTTCTGCTACCACTCATCTCTTTCATTAAGTTTCCCAAGAATTCTTGTTGGACTTGGGTCCAGATTAGCATTTTTCTTTAAGGCTTTAGTTGTAGATGTTTCCACATTGTTGTCTTCTTCTGATTTTATGTCTTGGTCCACCCTGCCACCACAATAGCTTTTTAGGGTCAAGTTCTCTTTTTTGCTCATCTTTCCAGCCTACTTCCTGACTTTGTTAAAATTGGATTCTGCTTACCAGAGGGTGAGGATACACTGTCCCAAACTTCAGACTCTTTTGTGATCAGAAGAGTGGTGTGGTCGTGGTTCTCCTGGCTTGTGCTCTGGTCTTTACCCAGGAAGGGCCCTGCTCTCCTGCACCCAGAAGCATTGGTGCTCCCCTTGGACACACAACTATGACCAAGGTCTCTGCTCTCTTGCAGCTACAAACGCTAGTTCTCCTCTCTAATGGACCTATGGTCAAGACACCTGCTCCCTTGTGACCACCCACAAATGCTCTTCTCCACCCTTTAACTATGATCCAGAACTGTGTATGGTCAATAGAGTTATCGATAAACATTAACTATACCAATACCAGCAAAATCTCCCTTGTAATCTTTCTGTCCAATTGTCCCACCCCCTTCCCAATGTCTCTGAGCTGAGAATTCCCAAAACTGCTGCTTCTTTATTTATTTATTAATAGCAAAAGATTGTTTTTTGTAGTAACTGTAATATTTGGCTTATGACTTTTGTAATAATATGAATAAATATAAATACAACACAATAACAATGTGAACGTGAAAAGCACAAAATAAAATCTGGTCAATTGAATTTATGTAGACATTCAGTTTGGCTAAGACAGGACATTTTGTGGGATAGGATGATCAAGTTATGCAGATAATTTGCAGTTCTTTAATTTACACACACACACACACACACACACACACACACACACACCTTGCTTCTTTCCTTCATTGCCTTCCTGATCATTGTTCCCCACACACACCTTACCAAGGCTTTCTTTCTTCAAACTAAACATCTTGTCCTTTTAACCAGTTTTCCATACTTTATATTTTAAACTCTCCCTCTTCATCTGGATATGCTCTAGCTTGTCAATATTATATCCAAAATGTGGCACCCACAAATGAATACAGTAGTCCAGTTGTCTGACCAGAGCAGAGTAAATGCTCCAGAATTGTTGTCTTACACACTATTCTTCTATTAATATAACTTAAAACCACATTCTCTCTTTCTGCAACTGTAGCATATAGATGTCTCATGTTAAGCTTGAAAGTCCACTGCACATACTAAAAGTAGGTTGTTTGGTACTTTTCCCCCACATAAAAGACCCTCTGACTCCATCTCTTCCATTCTGCCCTTCTTTAGGGTTTGTTTTTTAGTCTAAGTACAGCATTTTATATCTATTCCTATTAACTTTCCTCTTTTTAGCACCAACCTGTTGAGATCTATTTGAGGTACCAACTCTGTCATCTAATGAATTAGCAATTCTTCCAAATATTGTCTCATTTGTAATTATAGGTATTTGTGGTATTTATTTATATATCCATGATATCGAGAAATATGCTTAATTTTTTTTTAATAGAACCAAGGCTTAGGTATTCGACTAGGTATCTCCCATCAGAGTGATATTGGCTCATTAATCAATGCATATTTTCATCAGCCAATAAATTCTAAATCCATCTTACTGTACTGTCATACAGTTTACATCTCTCCATATTATCCAAAAAGATATCATGAGAGACTATATTAAATGCCTTGCTGAAATCTAAGTATCCTATGTTAGTGGAGTTGCTCTGAACTACTCAAGCAATACCAAAAAAAGGAAGAAAAAAGAGAGAGAAAGAGAGGAGGAAGAAAGAAAGAAAGAAAGAAAGAAAGAAAGAAAGAAAGAAAGAAAGAAAGAAAGAAAGAAAGAAAGAAAGAAAGAAAAGAAGGAAGGAAGGTAGGAAGAAAGAAAGGAAGAAAGAAAGATGAGGTTAGCTCACTCAGAAGTGGAAACACCAAAGGTCTCTCAAAGGCAGCTGAAATAACATATGAAACATATGATATGATATATGACACACATAAATATAGAAGATGCTCATATTAGAGAATCCAACATTGTCACCATAAGATCCCTTTTGGCCTGACTATACAACTTCAAAACTCCTTGGACCTACTACTATCATATTAGAATTTGGCTAGGTAGATCTGTCATCTTGGAAGAGAGGTGAACCCAACATACATCTGCCTCCCAGCCTAGCCCACAAATCTTCCTTTGTCATCAACTATGCAAATTCTCGGTCCTTCTATGGTTTTCTTGGTTAGAGCTCCCAGTATCTGTGACTCTATCCTATTAGAGTCTATTTTTTCAAGTGTAATGAATATGTCATACCAACTTCTTTCCATAATGGGTAAAATTCACTAGTTCATGTTATATAAAGTCATGTACATATTCAACTTCTACTCAGGGTCAGGGAACAAATGAATGGTTTTTTTATTTTGTTTCATTTTGTTTTGTGAAAGGATGAAGCCCTGACTAGTGGTCCTGGCTTCAAATAACCTTCCTAGGGCCCAGTTTTCTCCTCTGTAAAATGAAGGTGCTAGACTAAATGGCCTCTGAGAAGTGCCTTCATATCTCTGTCTCATCTCTCTCTCTCTCCCTCCCTCCTTTCATTCCTCCCTCCCTCTCTCTTTCTTTCTCTCTCTCTCTCCCCCCTCTCCCTGTATATGTGTGTGTCTCTGTCTCTGTCTCTCTCTTCACTTCCCTCCCTCCCTCCTCCCCTCTCTCTATCTGCCTCTCTCTCTCCTTGCTTCTTTCTCGCTAGTTATAGATTTAATTATAGAGATACAGATATATAGACACTACTCTTCCATTAATATAGTTTAAATTTCATTTGTAGTTGTAGACATATATATGCATGCATACATACAGTTTAATGATATACTCCCTGTGGCACCAATTAGCCAGCAAGAATGATGGTGGTTCCCAAGGCAAGGCATGGTTACACTGAACCTGTTCAATGTTTCCCCCTCACTTCTATAGGATGACAAAAGTAGCTAGATGATAGCATAGGTTTGGTTCTGAAAGGAGCCTCAGATATCAAGTTCAACTACCTTGTCCTAAAAATGAAGAAAGTGAGGCCCAAGAAAGCTAAATGATGTGCCTGTGGCCATCCAAGTAGCAGATGACAAAGCCATACACACTGTCTGTCTCCTCTCATAATTACAGCTAACATTGATATAGCACTTTGTACGTGTTATGTACATTTGATCTTGATAAGAACCCTGTGAGGGAGATGCTATTAGAATTCCCATAATACAGATGAGGAAACTGAAGCTATGTGAAGCTTAATAGATTGCCCATAGTCACACAGGTATTTGAGAAAGAATTTAACTTCATCTTCTTGATTCTAAGTCCAGCACCCTATCCAGCATGCCACTGAGCTGCCTCTTCACCATTGCCCTCAGCTTCACCTTCCTTCAGGAAGGATGTAGCTCAGGTCTGCTAGGGTCTCTACAGCTACAGGAAGCATGCTCACCAGAAATCCACCCAAAGATGGCTTCTTGGTTGCAAAGTGGCTGCAGAAAAGGGATATTGTTCTCTAGTACTCCTCCACTTTTCTTTTCTTGAGTTGAATTCAATGATCTACAGTTCAAAGGGGTCAGAGGGGGAGAAGCTCACTCTATAGGTATCCATGTCTGTTGAAAGTAAAACAAATCACACAGAAGGTTGATTTTCAAAGCCTTCTAAGGATTAAGTCCTAGTCATCTGTGTAAACTAGGTTAAAATATTCCAGACTACTTTTTCCATCTGCCCATTTCAAACTTAGTTGTGGTCACTCTGTCAAGGAAAGGGGATTGAGGAATAAGGTTTTCCCCTGAAAGTGAATTTCTTCAACATTTTCCCATATTTTTCCATTGGGACTCTCTTTCTTGGACTCTCTGAGGCCCACACCTGCATACTCGGTTTTTGGTTGGGGTATGTGGGGGGGTGGGAGTAGATGAAAGACACTTCCCAGGACAGTTAAGATTTGGAAGGGGGTGAATAGAGGAGAGAAATTAATAAATTATAACTGTCTGACAAGCTGCCTCTGATGGTTGGTTCCCCCTTGCCTTACCCAGGGAGATTTTTTGGATTTTATTTTATGGAGTTTTGTGGTCTTAAATGTTCCATAAATCCACATGTGTCTTTCAGAGGGTGCCTTTGTGTGTTGCTTATATATCTTGCCATCTACTTTCTATATGAGAAACTCTGCCCCTCTGAGGCCACTGACCATGTCTGTCTTCTGAGCTCTTGGAAGATAAATCCATCAGTAGCTCATATCAGCTGTTCCCTTTCCCAGTGTTTCTAGATTAAAACACAGGGCTACATAGAGTGTGCTGATTAAGGGTCTGGAAATGTTTAATGACATGCCAATCAAAATTACAGCAAGAGAAGCATTTTTGAGATTTTTTTCCTTTAAATCTCAAGCAAAATATTGGTCACAAGGATGCTAAGGCAAATTTACATGTTCTTGGATCATGTGTGAAATCTGGCATTAATAGTAGCAAAGTTGGATGCTTTCCAATTTACAAGCAAAGATTTATTTTTAGTCTTAAGAGGAGAATGTGCTATGGTAGGTTCTGGGGCATCTTCAGGCAAGCTCAGTATCTCTGTTTCCTTCTAAGAACTGCACACAAGGGAAAAGGTTGCAGAATCAAGTCAGCCTTTTAAAGACTCCCATGTTCAGTTGGGAGAATAACTTAGTGGGGACATTTAGTATAAGTCAATTGCCTATTAAACATCTCCTGGAGATATTTAGTCTCACAGTCATCTCAAGCTCAACATGCCTGAATCTATCACTGTTTCCCCAACTCACACCCTCCTTTTTTTATCATGCCCTGGCCACACCCCCATTCTCCTTATCTATCATGCATATACCATCAGAACCACCTCTGATTCTTCTATTTCCTTCATACAAACCCAGAGTAGTGAGTCAATCCTGATTACTTGTGTTTAGTAGGTGCTTAATAAGCATTCATTAGAATCAAACTGAATTGAATTAAAACTTTTTAATACATTATCTCTCAGATCTGTGCTCTCCTTTATTCTGTCTGTCAGCCTCCTACATGCTCTCGTTAATATCCTCCTGAATTATTACAATAACCTCTCAAACAATCTCCTTCCAGTCTCTAGCACCTCAGATTTATCTTAAACTATACCATCCTTCTTAGAAGCAACATGTGCCAACTAGTGGCACCACTGTAGTGGCACCTGATGTAAAGCTCTGATCATATCACTCCACTGATTAAAACTCTTCAATATCTTCCAAATGCCTACAAATTTAAGTCTAAATTCTTTGCTCTGGTTTTTCATAATCTTCTACAATTTTGACATCAAGAAAAAATTGCAGCCTCTTATTATTATTATTATTATTAATTATTATTATTATCATTATTCCCTTCCATATCCTCTTAGCCAACCTGGACTATTTCCTGTTGTCTAAACAAATCACAGGCTGTCCTATCTCTAAGCCTCTGCTTAGAACACTCCATGCCTGGGATGACTTTCCCTCCTGAAGCTTTTCATATCTGTTGATGCTCTACCCATACCTCAAGAGTTAGCTCAAGTTTTATATTCTCCTTCCTTCCATGAGTCTTCCTTAATTCTCCAACCTAGAAGGGATCCTTTCTTCCTTTGAATTCCAGAGTGTCACAGAACTGAGATCATGGTTAACATAAGTAAAGTGCTTTGCAAACTTCAATACAAATGCTATAATCATCATCACCACCACCACCACCACTACCACCATCATCATCACCATCATCATCATCATATGCTAGTTATACAAAAAATCACCACAAATAGTGAATAACAAGTAAATCCATTTATCTAAGCATAAAATAAACACTGTTTTTTGGATATAGCACAGTATTG
Source organism: Notamacropus eugenii (assembly GCF_028372415.1). Lineage (NCBI taxonomy): Eukaryota > Metazoa > Chordata > Mammalia > Diprotodontia > Macropodidae > Notamacropus > Notamacropus eugenii. The sequence goes on along the minus strand of NC_092872.1, from coordinate 245,848,198 downwards.
CATGTAAACTCTGCCTGAACAGTATCCCAATCTGATATCCTTCAATAAATGGCATATATGTTAGCAGCTATGTTAGTCTGAATGTTACTATCATATGTACCACTTTCCACCATCATGTCAGTTTCACGCATTGGATATTGTCCATGAATGGTTTCCAAATCTCCCCTGGTTAGTTCCATTCCTTTGCCTCAATGTAATCTTATTCTCCTAGAAAGCCCACTGGGGACAGGTTTGCTATGCATTCTCTCTTAATTACCCCTTGCACCAGAGAGCTCACACTGTTCAGAGTAATATGAGCCCTTGTTCTAGTAACACTCATCGCATGGACACAATTTAAACCAAAATACTGGTCAAGATCTGGTGTTTCTTTGAATATTTCACCATTGGAATAAGCAGGTCCACTAGGATTTTGTGAGAGAAAGGCTATATTTAACATGTTTGAACAAAGTTAACCTCAGATTGTACTTCCTTGGGGATCTATTGCATTTATCACACACCAAAACTATTAATGCCACAGCTTATTGCTATAATATAACACACACGTGCTGTCATCATATTGCAATAATGTAAAACCAAGATGTTAGCAGAGACTAGTTCAAGTCCTTTGTTATACCCTTATCCTTTCTCTCGCTTGCATTATAAATAGGATTCTACTTTCCACATAAACCCAAATCCAATTGTTATTGTTCAAATCCTATAGATAGTGACTAGTATCAGAACTTTTCTTTATGGATTAAAGACCCAAATGAAATTTCAATCACAAGTCAGGATTTTTTCAAAAATCTATTGATATTTGATCTAATCTAGCCAAACAATTTGTTGAATCCAATTGTAAAATATATCTGAGGGAAAAATTTAGTTTCATAAATACCAGGAGGAAAAGTTATGGTTACATATCAGTTTGGTGTTATGCCTAAAGCCATGAACCCCTTCTCAGAACAATGCTTAAAAACACATAAAATAAAATACATGGTATTACAAAGGAAGTCAATTATACTGAAATATAGTTATCAAAATATTTTTTAACAGTTCATAGACCCAAAATTAGGAATTCATGGTCTGTGCTGTATGAGGTTCAGCTGAGGAGACTGGGAGTGTTTAGGCAGTGGAGAAAGTGAGAAGGGAGAGGAATACTCTCTTCAAATACTTGATAAGTACTATATGAAAGATGAAATAATTAGACTTGTTCTCCATAATCCTGGAGGGCAGGATCTATGAGTAGACATTGCAAATAAACAGATTTTGTATTGACACTAGGAAAAACAATCCTAACATTAAAGCTATGCCAAAGGAGAATTGGCTGGCTCAGGGGATAATGGGTTCCTTTTTATTGGAAATATTCAAGCAGAAGCTAGATGACCCTTTGTCAGGCATGTCATGAGGACATTGTGATTATGGCACTCTGCAGATAGGTCTGATCAGAGAGGTCAAGAAGACCTGATGGGATAATTAACATTTGAGTTGGGCCTTGAATGGTGGGTAGTATTTGAGACAGGGATAGAAAGAGCTGGAAAGGTATTTTTTAGCATAGTTGAATAAGAGCAATTAGGATTATTTTACTTTATTTTTCTTTTGTTTCCTTTACTAAGGAAAATAACCTTGGTGGGGGAGGAGGTTGAGTCAAGATGGTGGAGTAACATTGGGGACTTTCTAGAGTGCTGCGCTCAAGCCCAGCCAAATATCTGTAAAAAGTCACTCTAAACATATTCTGGAGCTGCAGAACCCATAGAATGATGGAGTGAAGCAAATCTCCAGCCCAGCCTGGATGGTTGCTGAGAAGTATTGATCACGCTGAGGTGGGGGCAGAGCACAGTCCAGTTTGGGCCACACCAGCACATATAGGACCTGAGTAGGTCTCCAGCGGACTGAATCTTGGGCACCTGTAGCAATTTCCAGAGTTCCAAACCCCAAAACACTGAGAACAAACTGGAAAGTCAGTGGTAAAAGCCTGTGGGACCAGTGTGGGAGAGTGGAGTAGTCCAGCCCCAGTCCCAAAGCTGTGGAGGGGGAAGGGGGCAGAGGAACCCACAGCAGCAGCAGGAGCAACAGCAGTGACTGTTTCTGGAGCTCTAGGCCCACAGATTTGGGGGACTGAACAGCTGACGGTATACTCCCCCCCACCCCCACTGGAAGCAGAGATCTACCTTGACAAAGACCTCAAAAGTCAAGTAAATGTCTGAGAAAATGAGCAAAACTCAGAAAAAGAATCAGACTATAGAATCTTACTTTGGTGACAAGGAAGACCAAAGCATGCAAACAGAAGACAACAAAGTCAAAGCTCCTTCATCCAAAGCCTCCAAGAAAAATATGAATTGGTCTCAGGCCATGGAAGAGCTCAAAAAAGAATTTTGAAAATCAAGTAAGAGAAGTCAAGCAAAAATTGGGAAGAGAAATGAGAGTGATGCAAGAAAATTATGAAAAATGAGTCAATTGCTAGCTAAAGGAGGCCCAAAAAATGCTGAAGAAAATAACACTGTAAAAAATAGACTAACCCAAATGACAAAAGAGATACAAGAAGCCAAAGAAGAGAAGAATGCCCTAAAAAGCAGAATTGGCCAGATGGAAAAGGAGGTCCAAAAGTTCACTAAAGAAAATAATTCTTTAAAGATTAGAATGGAGGAGATGGCCGCTAATGACTTTATGAAAAATCAAGAAATTATAAAACAAAACCAAAGGAATAAAAAAAATAGCAGACAATGTCAAATATCTCATTAGAAAAACAACTGACCTAGAAAATAGATCCAGGAGAGAGAATGTAAAAATTAGGGGACTACCTGAAAGCCATGATCCAAAAAAGAGCCTAGACATCATCTTTCAAGAAATTATCAAGGAAAACTGCCCTGATATTCTAGAACAATGGGGTAAAATAAATATTGAAAGAATCCACTGATCACCTCCTGAAAGAGACCCCAAATTGTAGCCAAATTCCAGAGTTCCCATGTCAAGGAGAAAATATTGCAAGTCGCCAGAAAGAAATTCAAGTATTGTGGAAATACAATCAGGATAACACAAGATCTAGCAATTTTTAACATTAAGGGATTGGAAGGCTTGGAATATGATATTCCAGAAGTCAAAGGAACTAGGATTAAAACTGCAAATCACCTACCCAGCAAAACTGAGTGTAATACTTCAGGGGGAAAAATGGTCATTCAATGAAATAGAGAATTTTCAAGCATTCTTGATGAAAAGATCAGAGTTGAATAGAAAATTTGGATTTCAAACACAAGAATCAAGAGAAGCAAGAATAGGTAAACAAGCAAGAGAAATCATAAGGGATTTACTAAAGTTGAACTGTTTACATTCCTACATGGAAAGATAATATTTGTAACTCTTAAGACTTTTCTCAGTATTTGGGTTTTTGGAGGGATTATATCCATATAGACAGAGGGCACAGGGTGAGTTGAATAGGAAGGGATGACATCTAAAAAAATAAAATTAAGGGGTCAGAGAGGAATATATTGGAAGAAGAAAGAGAGAAATAGAATGGGGCAAATTCTCTCTCACATAAAAGAGGCAAGAAATAGCTTTTTCAATGGAAAGGAAGAGGGGGAAGGTAAGAGGAAAAAGGTGAACCTTACTCTCATCATATTTGGCTTAAGGAGTAATAAGATGCACACTCAATTTGCTATGAAAATTTATCTTGCACTTCAGGAAAGTAGGGGAGAAGGGAAGAAGGGGAAGGGAATCATAGAAGGGAGGGCAAATGGGAGGAGGAGGAAATTAGAAGTAAACACTTATGGAGAGGGATAAGGTCAAAAGAGAGAATAGAATAAATGGGGGCCAGGATAGGGTGCAGCAAAATACAGTTAGTCTTTCATAACATGACTTTTATGGAAGTCTTTTGCATAACTACACATGTATAACATATATCAAGTTGCTTGCCTTCTCAGTGGGGATGGGTAAGGAGGAAGGAAAGGAGGAAAGTTGGAACTCAAAGTTTTAAAAACAAATGTTAAAAATTGCTTTTACATGCAACTGGGAAATAACATATACAGGCAATGTGGTATAGAAATCTATCTTGCCCTACAAGAAAATAAAGGGGATGGGGATAAAAGAAGGGAAGGGTGTGATAGAAGGGAGGCCAAATTGGGGGAAGAGGTAATCAGAATGCATACTGGCTTGGGGGGGGGGGGGGAGAGATAGGGAGAAAATTTGGAACTCAAAATATTGTGGAAATGAATGTTGAAAACTAAAAATAAATTTAAAAAAGGAAAATAAATTTGGACCTGAAAGTGACAGAACAAAAATTTAACAGAGAGTTTCGAAATACATAAGAAAGCTGTCCAGAATACTGACAAGTTATGTGACTTTCCCAGGATCTCTCATCCAGTATGTATTAGAGTTGAGATGAACTCAGTGTTCCTTGACTCCAAGTCCAACTATCTCCAAGGACTACAACCAATTATGATTTCTCTCTTTTCTATTTTTGTGTTAGACTTGTCCAGCTTGTTTCGTGCATGGGAAAAAAAATAGAATTTATAGGTGAAAATGAGAATAAGGTGATTTTTTTCTTAATGGACGGGGAAAAAAAATGCCTAACAAATAGAGCTATACAAAAGTAGAAGGAGTCACCTTGGGTTATAATGAGTTTCCCTTCACTGGAGGCCTTCAAGCAAAGGCTAGATGGTTGCTCATTGGGTGTATTGTATGAGAGTTCTTTTGTGGGGTGTAGGTTAGACTTCAAGGTGGCTAAATGCTGTTCCGAGTCTGAAACTCTGGACTTCTAGGATTTATTATTTGTGCTCTGTAATTAGCCTTTCATTACATGCTGGAATACCTTCTAATTGTCCTGTGTAATAGATGCTTATAAACTGTTTTGTTTTCCAAGTGCTCACATGTGTTTTCTTGAAAAACAGTTTATAAGAATTTTGGTGACAAAGACTGTATTTTATGCAGATATCACACAACTGCCAGACATATTTCTGATATAAAGTATGTGGGTTGACCACACAAGTTTTATGTATGGCCATGCATATGAGCCTCATCAGGAAGGTTTGATAGATATTTCAAAATTTCTGTCTGTCCCTCTCCAATTAAGATCTCTGCCAGGAGGGAACCAAAAGAAGGAGCCATGAGGCTGACTATTCTACTCTTCTTAGAAAGGAAATGCTGGACTAGAATTATATCTACATTTCCCTCTAAATTTGGTTATTCTAGATGAAGTGATTTTTTTCCCCTAAGGTACAAGATGCTTTCCTGCTCTTTATCCTTAAAAGAAGAAAGGGGTGCTCAAGCTAAGCAAACTGACAAATTCCCACTGATGTTATTATATAAAAGAAGATCACAAATAAATGAATAACAAGAAAATCCATCCATCCAAGCAGAGAGTAAACAGAAACCAGAAATGTTACATACAGAGTGAATGAGCTATTTTTTGAAAGTAAAAGAGAGAGAGCCAACTCAACCAAGAGAGAGCCCAACCTCACCCAAGAAGAAATTTCCTCAAAGTTTCTAAAGAGAGAAGCTGGGAATCAAGAACTTGTCTGCCATCAAAGTCTGTTCTCTTTGTCTCAGGATTTCTCCTGAAAGAAGATCTGGAATGAGTATCCTTTCTTGCAACATGCAGGAAGAAGAAAATCTGTGCCCCAAGCTCTTATGCTAATTTTGCCCCCTTCATGAGTGTGAAGTATTGAGTCATCATTCTCTTCACCAGTGAGGGAGATTTATGCAAATGTTCCAGGTTTTAAATCAGGGATCTTAGGAATGGAGTCAAGATGGTGGAGAGAAGACAGGGACTCATCAGAGCTCTCCCCAAACCACTCCAAAGACCTTTAAATAATGCCCCAAAGCAAATTCTGCCTAGAATGGCAGAACCCACAAAAGGATGGGGTGAAATAATTTTCCAGACCAAGACAACTTAAAAGTTGGCAGGAAATGTCTGTTGTATAGGATGAGAATGGAGCACAGTCCAGTGCAGGCTGTGCCAGCACAGATCAGGCCCCAGTAAACCAGGAGCAGACCTTGGGAGTGAATGACTTAGCAGTTGCAGTGGCTCTTTCTGGAGCTCTCAGTACACAGAGAGTAAGGGGGTCAAGCAACTGATCAGAAGATTATAGGGGTCTCTTTTCTGGCACTGGGGGCAGGATTCTGTTACTTTGCCCATCCTAAGATCCAGGTCACAGTCCTGCATGGAAGTCCAATGGTGAGGAGGAACACTAGAACATCAGAGCAGTCACAGTGGAACTGTGACTGTCACTACAGTTGAGTGCAGAAAAGAGTGCTTTTGGTCACTCATAGACCACAGCACAGGTCAGGAGAGTAGTAATCATACCTGTCCTTGGATCATACTACCTTGGAGAAAGTAAAGACTTACAGGTTCCTAGAAGTATCTCTGACAATAGCTGCACAAAGCCCATGAAGTTTGGGATAATGTACTTTTGACCCTGGAAGCAGAGCCTCACTTTATCAAAGAGTTAAAAGTCAAAAAATAGTCTGAGAAAATAGATAAATAGCAGAAAAAATTCTAACCATAGAAAGTTACAATGGTGACTCAGAAAACCAAAACACACACTCAGAAAACAACAAAATCAAAATTCTGACTTCCAGAGCCTCCAAGAAAAATATGAATTGATCTTAGACAATGGAAGAGCTCAAAAAGGATTTTAAAAATCAAGTAAGAGAGGTAGATGCAAAATTGGGAAGAAAAATGAGTGTGATGCAAGAACCTCATAAAAAAAGACTCAACAATCTGGTAAAGAATGCATAAAAATACTATAGAAAATAACACCTTAAAAACTCAATGAGGAGAAGTATGCCTTGAAAAGCAGAATTGGCCAAATGGGAAAAGATACACAAAAAATTCATCAAAGAGTATTCATTAAAAATTGGCCAAATGGAAAAAGAGGTACAAAATCTCATGAAGAACGTTCCTTAACAATTATAATTGAACAAGTGGAAGTTTATGACTCTACGAGACTTCAGGAATCAATAAAACAAAACCAAAAGAATGAAAAAAATGGAAGACTGTGAACTATCTTATTAGAAAAACAACTGACCTGGAAAAACAGATCCAGGAGAGATAATTTTAAAATTATTAGACTTCTTGAAAGTCATGATCAAAAAATGAACCTATACATCATCTTTCCAGAAGTCATCAAGGAAAACTGCCCTGATATTTTAGGATAAGAGGATAAAACAGAAATTGAAATAATCCACCAATTGCCTCCTGAAAGAGACCCAAAAAAATCAAAACACATGAAATCAGTTTTCAGATAAAGTAATCAAAGCTGTCACCATGTGAATAAAATTCTCTAAATCACTATGGATTGGAGAAATGCAAATTATAAAAATACTGAGGTATTACCTCACACCTCTTAGATTGGCTAATAGGACAAAAAAGGAGAACGATAAATGTTGGAGGAGATGCCAGAAAATTGAGACACTAATGCATTGTTGGTGGAGTTATGAACTGATTCAACCATTACGTAGAACAATTTGGAAATATGCCCAAATATTTATAGCAGCTCTTTTCTGGTGACAAAGAATTGGAAATTGAGGGGATGCCTATCAATTGAGAGATGGCTGAACAATTTGTGGTATATGATTATGATGGAATACTATTGTGCTATAAGAAATGACAAACAGGAAGACTTCAGAGAGGCCTAGAAGGACTTACATGAACCAATGCTGAGTGAAAGGAATAGAACCAGGAGAACATTGTACACAGCAAGAGCAATACTGTAAGATGATAAACTGTGAATGACTTAAGCTATTCTCATCAATAAAATGACCCAAGATAACTCTGAAGGAATTATCATGAAAAATGCTATCCATCCAAAGAGAAAGAACTGATGGAGTCAGAATACAGACTGAAGCATACTTTTTTTCCTTCATTTTTCTTGGGTTTCATTTTGATCTATATTTTCTTTTACAACATGAGTAATGCTGAAATATTTTTTGCATGATTATACCTGTATAACCTATATCAACCTGCTTATCTTTTCAATGGGGGAAGGAAGGAGAGAAATGTGAACTCATTAAAAAAATGTTAAAAATTGTTTTTACATGTAACTAGGTACTTTTTTTAACTACCAGGAGCCAAGATGGTGGAGGAAGCAGTAAATTACTGCAACTTTCCCATATTCATCTTCAAAGAATGATAAAATAGAGCCCCCAAACAAATCTTGGAAAAACTGAACCAGCAAAAAGATGGGGTGAAATAATCTTTTAACCCAAGAAACCAATCTTTTAACCCAGCTCTGAGAACAACATGCTTCAGTGTAGCCCCAGGGCAAACAGGCGTCCTCCAGAGGACAGATCTCCATGTTCTTCAGCACAGCCCTAGGCAAGCAGGTAGACACTGACCCAACCAGTATCCTAAGAAAATAGGGAGCTGACAGCACCAACCCATACACCAGCATAGCCCTGGGCAAACAGGCAGCTTCCAGAGGCCAGACCCACCCCTTGAAGCCCTGGGAAAATGTAGTAACACCCCACCAGGCCTCAGCACATGCCATATACCATGACTAGGATCCCAGCTCAGTACCAGGTAAGCTACCAGATACCAACCGCCTCCAACAGCACCAGCCATCCCCACCCCACCCTCTTAGGGCAGCACCAGATAAGCAGTCAGGGCCTGAAGCCACTGGCACAAGAAATCTAAGACAGGAACAGAGCTCAAATTTTTACAGAAGGGAAAAGGCAAAAAAAAAAAAAATAGTCAAAAGCAACAACAAAACCAATGCAGCCAAGATTAGAAGGAAAGCAGAAAGCTGGGAAACAACTTTTACAGCAAGTATCTCTGACAAATCCCTCATTTCTCAAATATATAGAGAGAACTGAGTCAATTTTATAAGAATATGAGGCATTCCCCAATTGATAAATGGTCAAAGGATATGAATATATATAGTCAAAGCCATCTATAGGCATGTGAAAAAGTGCTTTAAATCACTTTTGATTAGAGAAATGCAAATCAAAATTACTTAGATACCACCTCACACCTATCAGATTGGGTAGTATGACAAAAAAGGAAAATGATAAACATTGGACAGGTGTGGGTAAATTGGGACACTAATGCACTGTTGGTGTAGTTAGGAACTGATCTGACCATTCTGGAGAGCTATTTGGAACTATGCTCAAAGGGCACTTAAACTGTACATTCATTCCCTTTGATCCAGCAATTCCACTATGAGGTCTATATCCCAAAGAGATCATGAAAAAGGGAAAAGGACCTACATGTGCAAAAATATTTGTAGAAGTTCTTTTTGTGGTGGCAAAATATTGGCAATTGATCAATTAGGAAGTGACTGAACAAGCTGTGATATATGAATATGATGGAATATCATTATGCAACAGGAACTGATGAACAGGTATATTTCAGAAAAACCTGGAAAGATTTGTACAAACTGATGCAAAGTGAAAAGAACAGAACAAGGAAAACACTGTGCACAGTATCAGCAAAGTCGTGTGATGATCAGCTATGAATGACTCAACTCTTCTCAGCAACACAATGATCTAAGAGAAGTACAAAGGACTTATGGAGGAAAACACTATCAATATCCAGAGAAAGAACTGTTGGGCTCTGAATAGAAAATCAAGCATATTTTTCTCGCTTACTGTATGCTTTTTCATGTGTTTTTTCCCTTTGGATCTGTTTCTTCTTTCACAGCTGTGATTAATACAAAAATATGTTTTACATGATAACAAATGTATAAACTATATCAAACCATCTACCATTTTCAGAAGAGGGGAGGGGACAGAGGGAGGGAGAAAAATTTGAAATGCAAAATCTTGCAAAAAATGAATGCTAAAAACTATCTTGACATGTAACTGGGGAAAAATGAAATATGATTTACATGCAGTTGGGGGGAAAATAAAACATTAAATAGAAATCAGTAAAAAGAAATCTAGATTAAAAAAAAGAAATCAGGGTTCCATTGAAGCACAGATCCAACCACACAAAGCTCTCACTCAGAAAGTTTAGTGGCTCCTAGTTGTCTCTAGGATAAGATATAAACCTATCTGGTTGTAATTTCACAGTGTAGTTCCAAACTATCTTTCCAGACTAATCATATGTTTCTCCCTTTTAGTTAACTCTGTTTCAGATAAATTGGGCTGTCTGTAGTCCAATTGTGTCTATATACAACATTCTATCTCCTATCTCTATACCTTTTTCTGGCTCTCTCCTGCCTGGAATGTACTCTCTCTTCAATTATATCTTCTAGATTCTCTAGCTCCTTTCAAGGTTCAGCTCACTTGATACTCTAAGCCTTCCTGATCCCCACAGTTATTATCATTCTCCACCACCCAAAATTATTTTGCCTCTAATTTTTATGTGTTTTGCATCTACCTATCCATGTATACTTCATTCTCCCCAAATGGACAATAAGCTAATTTTCTTTGCATCCCCTTGGCAGCTGTCACTGTGTCTGGTACATAATAGTAAATATGTGTTGGATTGAATTGAATTACCAGATCCCCTCAGCTAGCAACACGAAAAGACACAGAACATATGTGATTCATTCATTGACTGGTTAAGTCTTTTTTTAAAAAAAGAGATCATTTTTAAGTTCTACCATTTCCCCCCTTGCTATCCTTTCTTCCTATGTAGAGGTAAGACTTGTTGTTGTGTTTATCCTTCATTTTAGAAGAAGACCATGACATCAGAGAAATGATGACAGGACTTGCACTTGACTTTGTTTTGAGTGAGGGAGGGCTGTGCAGATCACCAGCCTCACTTTCTCCTCCTGAGCCATCTGGATCCAGTGACCAGATATTCATCAGGTAGACTGGAGATGGCCCAGGATGCAATTGGAGACCTTGGCCTCTTTAGGCTAAGGCCTATTTAGGTACTCACTGAGAGTGAGGTAATACCCATTCAGTGAATAGGCCTCTTTAATAAGTAGTCAGGGAATGGCCCCTTTAATGAGCAAAAGAAAAAGTAAGTAAATCAAGCTGGGATGGAAAAAGCAACAATTATTATTGATAATCACTCTTAAGCCAGGAGGGTCCAGAAAACAGCCCTTAATTGGAGCTTGGGCAGGGACCTGGGTCTGCCATCTGAGGACAGCTAAAATCTGAAAATTTTATCACCAGATAGTCACACACACACACACACACACACACACACACACACATACACACAGACATATATATATACATATACATATTTTTTTTCCCATAACAACTCACAAAACTATTTATTTACTAAGGCAGGATGCCTTGAAATGGGCTTTCCTGGACATCAACCTTAAACCAAAGAAATCACCAATCAGAGGCAAAACTAATGACCAATCAAAGGACATTCATCTTCAGTGACTTTTCTGGCAGCGATATTTTTGTGTTAACTCATCATAACCCCCACTCCCCCCACAGTTCTTTTGGTTTCCATTGGTGCACATTAACCTAAAGAGGATTAACATTTGAACTAAAAAGGCTTTGACTTGAGACACAGCCAAAGTTGTCAGAAATCTATGGGAAACTAGTATCTGATCATAGTCCTATTAATAATGGGGAGAGCATGCCTATATAGCTGACAGTGGAAATCGAGTCCTTACTATAGAAGAGAAACAATTTCTTCTTGAAACAAAGATGGCTGACATTACTGTTGCCATTTTGTATAAAAAAAACAATATTGTAAAGGATATGTGGGTCGATAGAGCAATACATTGAGGATAATGTTGCTACTTTGGGAAAGCTGCATTCAGTGTTAATTGGAACAAATATAAAGTCCTTTACCTCAACTAAAAAAAACAATTCCACGAGCACAAAAGGAGGAAAAAGTCATTAGGTAGCAATTAATTCATAGCCAGGGATTTTGGTTGAATTTAATTAAGGGGGTGATGTAGTAGCCATAATCAATCAATCAATCAATATCCATTAGGAACCTACTATGTCCCAGGCAGCTAGTTGGTGCCATGAATAGAGTGCCAGGTCTGGAGACAGGGCAATTCATCTTCCTAAGTTCAAATCTGGCCTCAGACACTTGCTAACTGGTGGTCCTGGGCAAGTCACTTGACCCCACTTGTCTTAAGTTTTCATATCTGCAAAATGATCTGGAGAAGGAAATGGTAAAAGCAGCCAGTATCTTTGACAGAACGCGAACACACACACACACACACACACACACACAAACAAACAAACAAAACACACACACACAAAACAAAAAACAAAAACCTAAATGGGGTCACAAAAAGTTAGACGCAGCTGAAGTGACTAAACAACAATAAATGTTCCAGGCACTGTATTAATCCCTGGGGATCCAAGAAGAGGCAAAAAACAATCCCTGCCTTCAAGGAGCTTACAATTTAATCTTAATAAGATAAAACTAATCCATAAATGCTCATATAATCTTAGGCTGCAATAATCTGCTTTCCAAAAGAATGTAGAGTCATATCCCTTCTGTAGTCCATGCTCACAGTCCACACTTGGAATATTGTTTTTGATTCTTGCTTCTACAGTTTAGGAGGAGCATCAACAAACTAGAGCACTCCCAGAAGAAAGTGAGCAAGATGATGAGGGAATGCATAATTATATACTAAGATGAACATTTGAAGAAAATAGTTGATGGGAGTGGGAGACTTGGGGGTGGTGAAGCACATTTTTCCTGGAGAAGACTTAGGAGGTATAAGAGTTCAAATATTTGAACTCATATCATATGGAAAAGACATAGGACTTATTTTACATGATTATCTAGGGGAGAGCTAAATCCAATTTGTGAAACCACCAGTAAGTACATGATAGCTCACTCTAAAGAGCAATTTCCTAAGCAATTATGCCTGTTCCAAAAAATGGAATGGCCTGTCAGAATAAGTTTGTTCTCATTTCCATAGGGAAGCCCTCCAGATATGTGGCAACTAGATGGCATAATGGAAAGTGCAGGTTTTGAAATCCAGAGGACTCAAGCCCAACTACTGACTCTGAAATTTACTAGCCATGCAAATTACTTAACTTTCCTCAGCGTCAGTTTCCTCTACTATAAAATGGGGAAAATAAAAGCACCAAACTTGAAGGGCTGTTGTGAGGATCGAATGAAATAACACGTAAAGCTCTTGTTAAACTGAAAGTTTTGTTCTCATTATATTTGACAGAGAACACCAGGCACTATATTCCATAAATCAATCTATCAGCAAGAATTTATTAAGTACCTACTATGCTTTAGGAACATTGCTATGTGCTGAGGATAAAAAGACAAAAATAAAAAGCAGACCTTACCTTCAAGGAGCTCAAAAGGGAATCAACATACAAACGTATAAAAATGTCTAAGCCAAACATGTGGCTTGGTGGACGTAGAGAATTCCCAGGGAGGAAACTCTCTCTAGTGCATATCTGTCATTACTCTACAAATTACCATCTCAGAGAATTCCCTGGGCAACTTCAAAGGAAAAAATGCAAACTACCAATAGTCCTATGAAAAAATGCTCCAAATCACTAATCGTTAGAGAAATAGAAATCAAAGGTATCCTGAGATTCCACTTCACATCCATACAACTGGAAGAGCTAACAAAAATGGGAAATTATGTGTTGGAAGGGCTGCAAAAAAAAAGGCACATTCATGCACTATTGATGGAGCTGTGTGAGCTGATTCAGCCATTCTGGAAAACAATTTATAACCATGCCCCATAAGGGACTGAATTATGCATATCCTTTTCGCAATCCTCTACTGGACCCTTATTCCAAAGAAAGTGAAGAAAGTAAGAAAGGATATATATACATACATACATATATATATATATATATATATATATATATATATATATATATACACATGAGAGACAGAGATAGAGACAAATACAGAGAGAGACAGAGAAAGATGGGCAGACAGATGATAGACTGATAAATAGATATGATATAATATGATATGATAAATATGATGCATGTGATAGATAAAAGTAGATAAATCAGCTTTTTTGTAGTGACAAAGAACTGGAAAATAAAGCATGTCCATCAATTAGAAAATGGCTAAACAATATATGATATATGAATGCAACAGAAGATTATTTACAGAATGATGAAAAGGAAGGTTTCAGAGAAACCCAGGAAAATTTGTATGAACTGATACAGAATTTAATTAGCAAAATCAGGAGAATAATGTATTCATCAATGATATTTTAAAGACAGCCAATTTTGAAAGACCTGAGAATTCTGAGCAATACAATGACCAACCATGCTTCCAGAAGACCAATGAAGAAGCATGCTTGATAGAGAAGGAATGGATTCAAAAGGAAGAATGGGACATAATGCTTTTGGACACAGACAGTGTGGGAATCTGTTTTGTTTGACCTTGCATGTTTTTCAGAAGGGTTTATTTGCTTCAATTAAAAAAATGGGGATAGAAATAAATGCTTATTAATTGAAAAGAAAAAGAAAAACTTAAACAGTGAGAGAGAAAGAGACAGACAGAAAAAGAGACAGAGACAGAGAGAGACAGAGAGAGAATTCCTTGGAAGCTCTGAGAAATTAAGGGTCATGCATTTACTATGTATCAGATGCAAGATTTAAATTCAGTTCTTCCTGAATCTAAGACCAGTTCCTTATCCTCTACCATACTGCCTTTCCTATACAAAATACCTCCTAAGTTAATAAAAAGTGATTTTGGTGTGAGGCTAGAGAGGGAGGAGCTAGCTGCTAGGAGAGCATAGAATCAGAGAGGACCCAGCATAGTAAGGAATTAAAATGAATTTCAAAGAAAGCTAGAGATTCCAAGAGGCAGAGGTGAGCAGAGGGTACATTCCAGGCACCAGGGCCAGTCTACGCAAAGTCAGGCAGAGGAGAGGCCACACAAAACAAAGCTATAAAATTCCTTTATTAAACCATAAAATCATAAAAACAGGTAGTAGCAAGAGACACCCTGAGCTCATCTGGTTCAGTGTCTTGTCTCCAGACCCTTACCTAAGCCATTTCAGACAGATTAATGCTTATGTTGTACTAAAAGACCTCCAGGGGAGGATGTTCCCCAGGCTCCCTCAGGATTCCGTTTCTATACCGGCAAGTTTGACCAGCCTATCAGCCCTTGGACTAGTGGATTCTGGGCAGTAATCTACATGGTCTTTTCAAGAACAGTGGCACTGACAACAAAAGCACTATTGAAGGAGATGCTCAAAGAATTTTTGCAAATATTTCTAGGTGGTGACTAGGCAGACTGCTCCAGATTTTCTTTGTACTAGCCTTGGTCCCAGGCCCTGTTCCATATTGATTTATTTCCTCAGAAAAGTATGAAGGGTTGTGTTCACTTCTTTCCTTAAACAGGCAAAAAGTATCTTATAATGGTACTTTCAGCACTTTCTGCCTAGAGAACAGCCTGCCCCAACTTCCCAGTGGGAGGTCTGATCCTTCAAGGCCACTATTTCAATTAGACACCCAGCTTCCTGATGGGGTAACAGAAGAGCCCTCTCTAATCACTCTTTGCTTCTTTCTTAATCTCAGACCTGTTTTCTTTACCGCCCTGGAAAATAAAAAAAGGGGGGCAGAAACTCAAGAGGACAGGGAAGCCCTTATCTCAGCACAGCCTCCAGCTTAGCTCTGCCACTGGGCAGGATACAAGGAAAAACAAACAGGGCTTGGCAAGAGGTCATTAGGAGACACTCCATCTTGCCCCTGTCACCCACCTGGGCATTAGGGTTCCTTTCCCCTTAGCTGGATAATGCACACAATACTTAATTGCCTCTTGTGTTGGGCCCTGCAGGGATACAATACCAGGCACTTGGGAAGAATTCAAATGTAGACCTCCCAGCTTAGGTCAGATCCCATGAGATGTTAAGAAACAGTCAGGATCTTTGGAATATAGCCATGTGTGAGTGCACAAACACACATACACACACACACACAAAGACAGAAAGACACACACAAAGACAGGCAGACACAGCTCTAAAAAAAGGAGATTTTCTTCAGAAGTCCTACATGTACTCTACTGAATGCTAAAGGTCTATCTGGCTATCAGAATCCTTCATGACTCTCCACTCAGCCCTAGACACCAGAGAGTAGCTCCCTTCATTGGCTCTCTTTGTTGCTTCAAAACTGTTTCAACAATAAATTTTACCTTCAATCAACCCAACCTTTGTTGGCCCAACCTGTGGACATTCTTTGGAGAGGGAATAACCTTTTAAAAAAATTCTTGGGAAGGAAAAGGAAGGTAAATGAAGATAAGAAAACAGAAGAAAAGGGCAGGGAATAGAAGGGAAAGGGAAAAGATGAATCTACTGTATTAAGAAGGTAATGGGAAGGTATTTAGCATAACTAAAAAGAAGAATTTGTTTTTTTCTACTTTTAAGGGACAGGGTAGAGCATGGCATAGTATATAAAACACACAGTATATAAAACACAGAAAACCCTGCGTTCCTAATCTTACCTTTGGTGGTTTAATGGCACGGGTGACCATGGGCAAGTCGCCTCTCTGAGCCTTTGTTTCTTCTTCTGCATCTATGACTGTCTCTCAGGACTGTTATGAAATGCAGATGAGATAACATACAAACGGCTTTGCAAATGGAAAGTACTGTGTGAATCAAATATTATATATTATAGGAAATGAAAATAAGATGATGTATACAAATGGCTTTGCAAATGTGAAAGTACTGTGTGAATCAAACATTATATATTAATTATTATAAGAAACTCAAATGAAATAGTGTATACAAAGACTTTGCCAACGTGAAAGTACTATGTGAATCAAATGTATGTTGATTACTATAGGAACGTTGCTCCTAGAAATACATATAGTCCAAAACCTAAAAGGATGATCTTGAGAATTTAGTAAATTTTAAAAGGGGATCATTTTCAGAAAAGTATTTAGGGACAACTACTGTGAACCTCCAGGGGTGGGGAACCTGTGGCCTTGAGGTCACATATGGCCCTCTAGGTCCTCAAGTGCAGCTCTTTGACTGAATCCAAAGTTATGAAACAAATCCCTTTGATAAAAAGATATGTTGTGTAAAACTGGACTCAGTCAAAAAACCACACTTGAGGATCTAGAGGGCCACATGTGATCTAGAGGCTGCAAGTTCTCTCACCACCCCCACATCCCCTTCTCCTCCCTCCCAGTATAGATGAGAAGCCCAGGAAACTTTGGAATGTCAGAGTACACTGAATTCTAGAACAAAGGTCACCTGTCCTAGACAAGTTTCAATTTACTCCTTTCTTCTCTTTGGACGTTTTCTCTCCCTTTTCCTAAGATCTGCATTTAACTCCTCCTACAATCCAGTATATTTAGATGAGTTCTTAATGCTGATTTGTTACCCCAAGCCCTTTATTCTTATCTAACTTCTCTCACTTTTCTTCATAAAGTAATGATCACTTTGCCACTATGTATCAAGTCTTGAATTGAAATCTAGATAGCCAGCCCTAATCCATCTCCTGAGCTCCAGTCCTACATCACCAGCTACCTATAGGATATTTCCAGGAGTACGGTACTAAATATTATGCAGCTAACCCCCCTCCCAATGTACATACTATATACTTTGAATTTAATCGGCATTATTAAAAATTTCTCCAACATTTTCTTGTCTAGACAACTGACAAAACAATAAACTTCAAAATATATATCATTTACAGATTTCTGAGGTATACACGGTCACCTCAAAAATTTAACAACTGCTTCTCAAGAGTCAGCATCCTCATGGATATTTTCCACTTAACGTACTATTAGCCTTGCAAATTTAGCATGTTCAGAACACAATTAATGCCCCTCAATCTGTCCAAAGCCAGTCCTCTTCCCAACTTTCCTATTGGTTTTCTATAGGTTGGGATCATTCTTAATTCCTTATTTAATTCTTTGCCCAGTCACCACATACACAATATCCAATCACTTAACAGATCTTGATTCTGTCTACAAAACATCATCTCTAGTATCACTTCACAGGTCAAAGACCTCTAGTGTCTCTCTATTGCTTGTCAGATAAATACAGATGCCGCTGTCTGGGCCTTACCCAATCTGATTCTAGCTTACTTTCCAAGTTTCTTGAGCATCACTCCTCTTTTCACAATCCATCTCCACTGGCCCACTTACTCTTCCCTTTATCCAGCATCTCCATGCCTGCCTTGATAAAATAAGAGCATTTCACATGCACAGCAGAAAACAACACGATATTTATCATGCAAGACTCTATGAGTCTCTACTTTATAGATACAATTTGCTTCTTTAAAAAAGAAAGTAGACAAGAAATCCACACATTACACCAAACTCTTCTACTTATCTATGTTTCCTTCTGAACTTCCTTTGGTTCCTTTCTGTACATCAGAAATTGATTCAGTTGTCTTCTGGTTTTGGTATCATTCTTACTAGTGTACCCTATCCCTCTCTGATGCCTACTGTAGTAAAATCCAGGAGAAATGGAGGAAAATACTGTAACAATTATGATCAGACCAAATGAATCCATACAGTGATATTGTCCAGAAATGTATGTCACTTTATGCACCTTAGGTTCATCATTTCTCTGTCAGGAGATGGGCTACATGCTTTATTCTGTGCCTCTGGAAAAATGGTCGCCATTATATTGATTAGAGTTCTGAAGGCTTTCAAAGTCATGTTCTACTCTTTCCAGTGTTTCTGTCCTTGTTTAAATTGTTCTCATGCTTGTGCTCACTTCACTCTGTATCAGTTATAATTACTCAAGATTTTCGAAAATTACCCTTTTTACCTTGTAAAGTAATAATCTTCCAATATAATCACGTGCCACAATATTTTCAGGTATTCCTCTGTTGATGGACCCCCTCTTAGATTCTTTTTTGTTGTTGTTATTTTTCTTTTTTTCCCTTTTAATCATCCCCTACTTTTCAGGATCAATAAGTTTGTTTTGCTTGTAGCTATTCTCTCCTTGGTATTATCCTGTCTCTTAATCTCCTCCTCCCTATCTCTTCTTATTTCCCTGTTGAAGTTGATGCATTGCTTCTAAACTGAACATAGGTTTATCCCTCTTTTGTCCATTTCAGATAAGAGCGGGGTTCATCTGATGCCCTTTTCTCCCTCCTTCTTCTAATGTTTATATATTCTTCTCACATACCTCAGTTGTGAGAAAGTCATTTCCACCTCTTCTTTCTCTCTTCCACACTCACATATTCCTGTTTGTGTCCTCTCTTTTCTTTCCCCTCTACAGATCCCTCAAATTGGGCCAATAAACTCCCAACGGCTTTGGTTTTCTTAATATCCTATGAAGACATGAAAGTTCTGAAGGGATACTTATCTCTTCTTCCTCTATGAGAATGCTAACACTATAGCACCATGCAATTCCTTCCAATTGCTTAAATAAATTTATCTTTCTACATGTGTCTTGATTCTTGCATTTATATTTAAAAATTTACATTTAGCTCTGATCTTTCTGATTCCTTTAGAGATCTTTTCTTTGCTCTGTAGGATTATACTCACTTTAACAATGTTATATTTTTTTCTTAGTTATAAGTTGATCTCTTTCACCTTTTGGAATATTTGATTACAAGGTCTTCTTTAGCTTTAATAGAAACTTCTAGACCTTATACGATCCTGATTGATTTTTTGATATTTAAACTACTTCTTTCTGGATGCCTGTAATTTCCCCCACTTTGATGTGGGGACTCTGGTATTTGATTACGAGATTTTTGAGACATTTGGGGGAGGCTTCCCTTTAGGAAGCGAATGGTGGACTCTTTCTAACTTAATTTTCTCCTCTGGTTTTAATATGTCTGGAAAGTTTTTTACTTGTGATTTCATAAAACATAATGTTCAACCTATTTCTTTTTAAATTATGGTTTTCAAGTTTTGACCATGATAGAATATTAGTGCCTTGAAGTTAAGGACTGTTTTGATTTTGTCTTTGTACCTCTAGTACTTGGAGCAGTAACTGGCACAGAGAAGATACTGTAAAGATACTTGTTGACTTATTGATTGTAAGAGATCAATTAGGCTAACTCCTTCATTTTACAGGTGAGGAATTTGCAGTATAGAGAGGAGGATGCTTCAATTTTCTGTCCATATGGGTACAAAAAATATTTGCTGAATGAATAATATGTGCAGGCATGAGGGAATGAACGTTTGAAAAACATTCTTCCATGTGTTATCTCATTTAACTGCTTCATTAGCAGAGTATGTCAATGATTTTTTTTTTTTGATAGTACAGTGGCAGTGGAAGGAAATGGAAATCCATGAAGTGGAGTTTGCAGGTAGGAAAAAGAACACTATAAAGACATTGAACAACCCAGTACAAAAGTCTAAAAGTGAAAGGCCAAGTAGAAATGGAAGAGGGAGTAGAGCCGGGAGTTAGAACTCAGTAGGAAACAAAGACTTACCAGTGACCCATGCAATTAGATCATGTGGAAAAATAATCTTAAGTTTGTGAAAAACTCGTGTTCTACTGTGAAGTAACTGAAAAAAAAAATTGCAGTGTAAGGATCACTGATCAGAAAGCTGCCAAAAATGTGGAAGCCCAGTGCTGATGTTTTTCACAGAGTGAGTGTTCAGTCAATAGTGAATGAAAGAAGGAATTAAGGATCCTAGCCATAATTAGGGTGGAGCAACAGGGCTTTAATCCAAGGAACTAAAATTTAGAGGCAGCATTTGAAAATGGAAATTAACAATTAAATTTAGTAACAAGCCAGCAGAACCATTTTTTAACTGAAAGAAAAGATTTCATTTTGAGGTGGTAGGAAAAGAAAAAGATACAAAATGTAGAGAGATGAGATGAGCTTGGTTATTGGTTTCTTTCTAGAATTCCTCTATAGGATCTGTGCCTCCTGTCTCATAATCCTTCTCCAGGATAGCTTAATTGATAAAATAGGAAGGTGTCAAAAGTACCTTATAACTGTGCATATACTCCAGGTATTCTGTTTCCATGAATCTACCCTACTCTTCTCTTCTTTTGGACCATAGACATTCTAGTAGTGACTTCCCTGAATTCCACAATACACATCTGCATAATGGGGTCTGTATGTCACCCTCATGTGCCAATTCCCTTTGATCTCTCCCTCTACAAGACTTTGTATCTGAGAGTCTCTCCTTAAAAACTGAATTCACCTTTAAAAATACTGAGGGGACCGGACTAAATAATAGATGTGGAATGTATCATGCTTTTTTAGACATGGTCAGTATGATGATTTGGCTTTCCTTAAAATACTTATTTGTAACAAGGGAGGGTTCAATAGGGTTGGTGGTGTGGAGAAGAGACAATGGAAAATAAGTAATGTAAAAGCTAAAAAGAATTTCATTTTTTTAAAAAGAGAGAGAAAAGAGGAAAATCACTTTTCAGTTAAGAGGAAAGGCAAACATAAAAAGGGAGTGGGATTGAACAAGTCCTATATGAAGGATAATAAAAATACTGGTTTGACTGAACTGGGTTCATTTTAAGAAAGAGCAGAAAACAGACTGTGGGGGGCAGAGCCAAGATGGCAGAGTAGAAAGATGCACATACACATAGCTCTGAACCCACAAGCCATAGAATATCCGTAAAAAGGAACGCATGGCGAATTCTGGAGCAGTAGAGGCCACAGAACAGTGGAGCAAAGGAGATTTCTGTTCCAGAGGGACCTGCAAACCTCTCGCAAAAGGTCCGTCACGCTGTGGATGCGGAGCCCAGCCCAGCCCTGCCGTGGCCATGGCACGGAGAGGAGCAGATCTGAGCGGGCTTCAGGGACGGGATCTCCAGTGGCCACGTGGGTCCCTCCACCCACAGGTGACGGGGGTCGGTGAGAGGGTCTCTTTGGCGAGTCAAGAGGAGAGTGGGGTGCCCCCATAACTCAGGCCCCCTCGGGAGGCAGCAGCTGAGGAAGCAGCAGACCAGGGCTCCCCAAGCAGGCAGGAGCCTGGATCCATTGTTGAAGGTCTCTGCATAAACCCCCTGAGGGAACTGAGCCTATGAGGTGGCCCTGCCCTGACCTGAGCACCTGAACTTAATCTCACACTGAATAGCAGCCCCACCCCAGCAGAAGCCCTGAGGCTGGGAAGCAGCATTTGAATCTCAGACCCCAAATGCTGGCTGGGAGGATCAGGAGGCGAGGTGGGGGTGAGGAGAATATTCAGAGGTCAAGTCACTGGCTGGGAAAATGCCCAGAAAAGGAAAAAGAAATAAGACTATAGAAGGTTACTTTCTTGGTGAACAGGCATTTCCTCCCTTCCTTTCTGATGAGGAAGAACAATGCTTACCATCAGGCAAAGACACAGAAGTCCAGGTGTCTGTATCCCAGCCCACTCAATGGGCTTAGGCCATAGAAGAGCTCAAAAAGAATTTTGCAAATCAAGTTAGAGAGGTGGAGGAAAAGCTGGGAAGAGAAATGAGAGACATGCAGTCAAAGCATGAAGAGCAGGTAAGCACCCTGCTAAAGGAGACCCAAAAAAATGTTGAAGAAAATAACACCTTGAAAAATTGGCTAACTCAATTGGCAAAAGAGGTTCAAAAAGCCAGTGAGGAGAAGAATGCTTTCAAAAGCAGAATTAGCCAAATGGAAAAAGAGATTCAAAAGCTCACTGAAGAAAATAGTTCTTTCAAAATTAGAATGGAACAGATGGAGGCAAAACAAAACCAAAAGAATGAAAAAATGGAATATAATGTGAAATACCTCATGGGAAAAACAACCGACCTGGAAAATAGATCCAGGAGAGACAATTTAAAAATTATGGGACTACCTGAAAGCCAGGATCAAAAAAAGAGCCTAGACATCATCTTTCATGAAATTATCAAGGAAAACTGCCCTGAGATTGTAGAACCAGAGGGCAAAATAAATATTCAAGGAATCCACAGAACACCGCCTGAAAGAGATCCAAAAAGAGAAACTCCTAGGAACATTGTGGCCAAATTCCAGAGTTGCCAGGTCAAGGAGAAAATATTGCAAGCAGCTAGAAAGAAACAATTCAAGTATTGTGGAAATACAATCAGGATAACACAAGATCTAGCAGCTTCTACATTAAGGGATCAAAGGGCATGGAATAGGATATTCCAGAAGTCCAAGGAACTAGGACTAAAACCAAGAATCACCTACCCAGCAAAACTGAGTATAGTACTTCAGGGGAAAAATTGGTCTTTCAATGAAATAGAGGACTTTCAAGCATTCTTGATGAAAAGACCAGAGCTGAAAAGAAAATTTGACTTTCAAACACAAGAATGAAGAGAAGCATGAAAAGGTGAACAGCAAAGAGAACTCATAAGGGACTTACTAAAGTTGAACTGTTTACATTCCTACATGGAAAGACAATATTTGTAACTCTTGAAACTATTCAGTATCTGGGTACTAGGTGGGATTACACACACACACATGCACACATGCACACACACATAGAGACAGAGCGCACAGAGTGAATTGAAGAGGATGGGATCATATCTTAAAAAATGAAATCAAGCAGTGAGAGAGAAATATATTGGGAGGAGAAAGGGAGAAATGGAATGGGGCAAATTATCTCTCATAAAAGAGGCAAGCAAAAGACTTATTAGTGAAGGGATAAAGAGGAGAGGTGAGAGAAAAACATGAAGTTTACTCTCATCACATTCCACTAAAGGAAGGAATAAAATGCACACTCATTTTGGTATGAAAACCTATCTTACAATACAGGAAAGTGGGGGATAAGGGGATAAGCAGGGAGGGGGGATGATGGAAGGGAGGGCATGGGGAGGAAGGAGCAATTTGAAATCGACACTCATGGGGAGGGAGAGGATCAAAAGAGAACAGAAGTAATGGGGGACAGGATAGGATAGAGGGAAATATAGGTAGTCTTATACAACACAACTATTATGGAAGTCATTTGCAAAACTACACAGATTTGGCCTATATTGAATTGCTTGCCCTCCAAAGGGAAGGGGTGGGGAGGGAGGGAGGTAAAGAAGTTGGAACTCAAAGTGTTAGGAACAACTGTCAAGTAATGTTCTTGCCACTAGGAAATAAGAAATACAGGTAAAGGGGTATAGAAAGTTATCTGGCCCTACAGGACAAAAGAGAAGATGGAGACAAGGGCAGAGAGAGATGATAGAAGAGAGAGCAGATTGGTCATAGGGGCAATTAGAAAGCTTGGTGTTTGGGGGGGGGAAGGGATAAAAGGGGAGAAAATTTGGAACCCAAAATTTTGTTAAAATGAATGCCAAATAAACAAACAAACAAACAAACGAATGAATGAATAAATAAATAAATAAATAAAAAGAAAACAGACTGTGTAGATAAGGTGGGGCCTGATGATATTAGGCTGAATTTGCCTGTTATCCTTTAACCTTTTTTTCTTATTTTTCAATTTTCCCCCTATTTATTTAATTCTGAACTAAGAAATAAAACAAATGTTTCCATAGCATGGTAAAAAATAGGGAAACAAAGACGATTGAACATGAAACTGAGTATCTATAATGTGCAACTTGCAATTTATTTTAAATGTATAATAAAATGATAATGTAACATCCTTTTTAACCTTTTTTCTTCCCTCTCCCACCCCATGCTAGAGATGGCTACTATTATACAGAAATGGGTAAAACCATTCTATACATGCTTCTAGTTATCAATTCTTGCTCTGAGTGTAGATAGTGTCTTCCTTCATAAGTCCTTTGTAGTTAATTAGGGCATTTGCAATAGTCAAAATGACTTAGTTCCTCAAAATTTTTCCTCAAACAATATGGCTTTTACTGTATACAATGTTCTCTTGGCTTTGCTCATTTCATTCTTCATTGTTTCATGTGAGTATCCGTGGTTATTTTTTCTAAAATCATTGAATGTATCATTTCTTATAGTACGGTAGTATTCCATCATGATCATATATTACAACTTGTTTAGTTATTCTCTGGATGGCTATCATTTCAGTTTTTTTAAAAAAAGTTTTTTCAATTCTTAAGCAGAAGAATGTAATGAAGATTAATTATGACCAATATTAAACCAACACTAGTTATGCTGAATGGATTGGAAGGTCATTGAATCCTAGCCTTGGGAGGAGCTTTAAAGGTGATCCAGTCTTGTCCCTTACATAAATGAATGAATAATTGAAAAAATACATCATTTGTTGAGTACTTACAAATTATTAGGCACTGTGTTAAACCTAGAGGTCCAAATATAAAAAAAAAGAAAAAAGAAATAGTCCTTGCCTTCAAGGAGCTTCCATTCCAGTAAAGAAGATTCCATCCAGGAAAGAGATTATCAAGAAAGGGAGTTTTGAAGCATGAATTCCCTCTTCAACATTACTTACTCCTGCCTTGACCTCTGATACCTGTAGTATCAAGAAATTATTGCCTCATGAAGATGTTCATTCCATTTTCTTCTAGTTCTAATGATCTACAATCTATTTCCCTATGACTTCCATTCATTGGTCCTCATTCTGCCTGCAATCTTGGGAACTATTGGCAGAGTGGTTGATTGAACCACCTCTCTATGGAATAATTTCTATATTCCTTGAGCAATGTTGAGAAAGGGTACGTGGTTCATTGAAAAGACTGTTGGATTTAGAATGAGAGGATAGTGGTTCAAATCCCACCTCTGAAATTTGCCACCTGTGTAGATTTAGAAAAGACATCTAACCTTTCTGGACCTCCATTTCATCATCTAGAAAATGAGAGGGTGATGTCTAAGGACGCTTTCATCTCAAAGGCTGTTATGATCCCCTAGACATGAATACCAGTAATAAGCCCATAGATCTTGTCGAGCAAGCCCTAACTCAACTTGCACCTTTCCCAAAAATTGAACCACAGACTAAATTTGGTAGCTGCACAGCCAGCTAATTGATGCGGTCTCTTCTTCTGAGGAATCTGAAGTGTCAAAGTCAGCCAGACCCATAAACATGAGATGGAAATCTGGAAAATGAGGTAGCAGCTTCCTTTTAGATTTGTAGATCTAATCATGCTAGCTTCTGTTGACAATGTTCTATAGTTTAGAGAGCACCTTGCAGTCATTATGGAATTTGATCCTCACAATTCTTTGAAGTAGGGTAATAAGCGTTCAGGTGCAATGAAGTCAGAGAAACAAGTTCTACCATTTACAACCTGTGCGACCTTGGGCAAATCCCAGCCTCTCTCTGAGCCTCCACTCCCTCATCTCTAAAATAAGGCAATAGTACTGAATGGCTTTTAAAACAAGGGGACTGGATTAGATTATATGGTTTCTAAGGTTGCTTTTAAGCTCCAGATCTATGATCCTAATTTTTCCAAAGTCAAACAACTAGTCAGTGTCAGAGATGGGAGGTTTGGTTGCAAGTACTGGGTACTTTCAGCACTATAACTACTTTATCCATCTTGGGATCTAATAACACCAAAGCATCACACACACACACAAAACTTCAGTAAACTGAGATGGCCCCAGAAAACGCTTTATATAATATCTTTATGAACAATCTAAAGGAACAGCTGGCACTTTTTTGCACCTCAACTAAATTCATTGACTACACCAAGTCAAGAATTTTTATTAGTGACCATGGAAAGATATATCATAGAATCTGAAGATATTCAGAATCCTCCATGCTATCTTATCCAACCCTATCTTATCCATGCCTGAATGAGATTCATTCAAAAACTTCTCTGAGTCAATCATAATAATGGTGTACCTTCATGTAGCATGTTTAAGGGTTACAATCCCACAGCACTGTAAGTTGAACAGGGGATATCATCTCAATTATGTAAGTAAGGAAGTATAAAATGACTAGTTCATTGTCACCTACCTAATAAAGGTCAAATCTGGGGCCCAAACCCATTCTCTGATTTCAAATCCATCTCTCTTTCAGGAATTTCCTTAAAAAGTTGGGAATAGGAGCAAACAAAATGAGGATACCATCCAAATTTTCTTGATTATTTAACCTGATGGTGACATATAAATCTTCTTTGTTTAGATTTGGCCTCTTCTGTGTGAGATAACAAATGAGTCTGTTAACCTTGCACCATTTTCTCAAGTTCTCTCTGTGTCTTATTTCCCCTACTCCTTGACCCCTCATGCCCTCACATGTCAATTCCAGGTTGGGTGGTCAACCCTTCTTCACTTCTCCCTGGCCACATTGAAAGAATTTTAAGTAGAACTCCAGGTTGAATGATGTGCAAGTGTTTTTGAACCTGAGATAAGACAGTCTCACTTAATTCTATCCCCAGTCTACCCAAGCTGAGGCTTCTATTTAAATCATTCCCCAAGAGATTCAGCTCATGGTCATGTTCACCCTTGCTAACTATCAGATAAGGGTCATAGTTTTTTTTTGTTTTTTTTTTTAATCAGGAAGAGACTTTCAAGATTTTTTAGTCCTAACAAGATCTTGATTCTCCAAATTATAGGATCATCCATTTAGAACTGGAGAGGATCACCAAAGCCATCTTGGTCCCTTTCCCATCATTTTACAAATAAGGAAACTGAAACCAAGAGAGTTTAAGTGACTTGCCCAAAGTCACATAGGTATGAAGATGCAGGGTAGAGATTCAAACTCAAGTCTCAGGACTCCTAGTTGAGGACTCTGCCCTGCACCATATACATTCATATTTTGTGAAGATTCTAAACTTATTTCTTTCAGTTTGTTGCATAATAAGGTTAACAAATTTTCCCAAAGTCCCATAAGTAGATAGTTAGTGTCAGAACTGATATTGAAACTCACTTTTCCTGACTCTAATTCCAAGGGTCTTTCTACTACCACCTCTTCAAAGGCCCATGATTAAAAAAAAAAAAAGGATCTAGTTTCAGTCTGTATCAGGAAAGAACTGCTATTGGATGCTAAAAAATATGTCAGGGGATGGTTGATTGTTACAGTAGGTTAGAGAAACTTGAGAAATCAAGGTCATGGGGTAGAATAGAGAGACCAGCATTCTAGCAACTTAGAGATCTACTCCAACCTCTGCTATTAACTCTCTGTGAGACTCAGCAAAATCCACTTACCTTTTCTGTTCTCAGCTTTTTCATCTGTGAAATGAGATGGATGGACTAGATGACTTTTTAAAGTACTTTACGCTCTATCATTCATTAGTTCTATGACTTTAACTGTTGTATCATCCATTCACATTTTGGAGAACTAAATGATGGTATGTAACCCTTCTCCTCAGAAAGCTGGGTCACAAAGGGAACATGCCCATTCAGGTCACACAGGAATGCTGGGCAGGTGAACCTTGCTTGAGCAATTGTGTCCCATCATCCTAATCTCAGTGGCTATCCTTGGGTTGAACCAGGACTTTCCCTGTAAACATAATACACATTTATTAAACACCTACTTCATGCAGAACATTGTATGAGGCATTAGGCTAGATACAGACTTTAGACAGGACACAGTCTCCTACCTCAAAGAACGTGCTATCTAGTACAGATAAGTAGCACGTAGCTATAATATACTACATAACAAAGTAAGTACCTTCAATATAAAACAAATTAAGGTCTAAAGGGAAAATCATTATTAACTAAGGGAATCAGGAGATGATTCCTTCAGGAGGTAACATTTGAGTTGGGCTTTGAATATAGGGTAAGAACTTTGGTGGACTAAAAGGAAAAGGAAATTGGAGGAAGAGAGGACTTCGTCAGCCAAAATGAGGAATCATGAGAACACATGTTCTGGGGGTTTACACTAGTCTAGTTTGGCTGGAGTAGAGAATGGAGTGCATAGGGGATAATAAAGCTAGAAATGTAAGAGAGAACCAAATTACCCAAGGCCTTGAATGCCAAGCAAATGAGTCTGGTCTATATTCAGCAGACAACAAGGAGCTCCTCAAGATTTATAAGTAATGGAGTTGTTTGATCACATGTATCACATGATCATGATCATATGTCAAACATGATCACATCGCTTCACTATTCATGGAAAGATTATTGTCATACATTTCATCTACATAATAGTTGTAAATGCTTTAGTGTCTCAACTGGCAGATTTTTATCAAACATACGCTCTCCCACAAACTAGAGCTTTCCTGAGAATATGTAGACTTCTGGGGAAATCTGAGTAGCTCAGTTTTCATGATCCATGCAAACCTTAACCTTTCTGGAGAAACTTAAAAAAGAGGTCCCATTCAATAGCTCAGGTGAAGCAATATACTGTGGCATTAATTTAGAAACAACACAAAGCCAAGGAAAAGGGGTAGGGAGCTATTCTTCTATGGGAGCCAGCCCATTTCCCCAAGGACTAAAGCATAGTGTTCTTCCAATAAGCCTTCCGGTGTTTGACTGGTTGAAGTTTATGTTTCTCAATTGATGGAGCTTCCCCAATCTGATAGTTACTAGTCTCTGGTCTGGATGACTTCCCTGAGAATTGGCTCAGCCCAACAGCTCCTTTTCTCTGGTTTGTCCATTTCTCATTTTCCCCTCTGTGTTAACTCAGCATAGCCAATGCCAGCTCTGTCACTCGGAGCCTAGAGTTATTACTCAAAAATATTTAATGCTCAGTAACACATCACTTGGCATTTCCTTTGCAGATAAATTGCCAAAAGCATTCCGTTTTACTCTCAGTTTCCACCCTCTACCATCCAACACAATCGAAAATCAAGAATCTGACACGATAGAGGACATTGAATTTCCCCTTTCTTGCATCCCCATCTCCCCTTTCATCAGCCCCTCCTTTGGGTCTCCCTGCTTCCCCCTCTCCCTCCCCCCCCCACCCCAGCACCAATCCTGTGTCCCATTCCCTTGAAGGTCTTTTTATGCATATGCTGGCAGCCTTCCTAAAGGGTTGATAATGGCTTAAATTCTATTGGGAATTTAGCATGCTTTATAGGAGATCTCAGACAGGAAAAATATTTTAGCAGGGACGAGAAAGAGTGGTAACTCTCAAATCACAATCTGACTGCTCACCCTTAAGGTCTATATTGTACATAATTAATCTAAACTGTATGAAGTAAAGCTATCCCAACCTGGGGGAAGAAGGGAAGAAAGTTTGTAGCTACTGGGTACATCTGATCTCTATTACTGCACATAGAAAAATCTGCACAATCATAATTGGACTGCTTGGCCAAGGTCCATATTAGCACAAACTTCTAAGTTAAAGTAAGAAAGAAGATCAAACCGTGGTATAATGTTTGGAGCACTGAGACAAGAGGACCTGAGTTTAAATCTCGACGTTGTTAGCTTGTCATTGTGGGGGGAGGGGGGCATATTAGTACGATGGAATAGATACTGTACTTGTAGCTAGGAGAGAATTAGGTTCAAATCTTGCCTCTGACACTTAATTACGATGGACCAATCATTTAACCTCTCAGTTTCCACTTCTTCATCTGTAAAACGGCAGTAGCATCTAGTTTAGTGGATGATTTTGAAGATCAAATGAGGTTATATGGAAAAAGTACCTTGCAAATTCTTAACTGCCATATAAATATTGGTGGCTGCTACTGCTACTATTACATATGTGTTTAAGGGCCAGTCATTCCACTCTATGAGTCTCAGTGTCCTCATATATAAAATGAGGGCAAAAAATAGCCATAGTAACTATCTCATGAGATCAGCTCTAAGGACCATCTGAGAAAACATGTATAAACACTTTGCAAACTGGATGTTTTATACAAGCATCCAGCTTCTGCTGTGCTTGATATCATCCCTACCACCTCCACCATCATCATTTCCTGTGTGTCTTTTAACTAGTGATTTCATTTCTCCAATTCCTAGTTTCCTGTTCTATAAATTAAGGTAGGTAGATGATGAATTAAGAGGTCTTTTCTAGTCCTAAATCCTATGATCCCTTGACCCTTCCTTATCTTAAGAGCAATCTGGTGTTGGCCCAATAATAAGGCTGTAAATACTCAGATGCCTTCATGTGGCCACAAGAACAGCCTAAAAAAATGGCTTTGGGGTGAGTGAGGGTGGTAAATAGTTAACTGGGATCATTAATCATTATATTTTGTGCAGTGTAAAAAGCCCTCTTCATGCCATATTGTGCAGAAGTGGTCAAATGGTTAATTTCTCAGAAGAGAAAGCCATACCTTCCCATACTCTGTTAACCAGCTTAAAACTGAGCATAGTTAGCACTAAGACTATCTGAATACAAATATGAGGAGGACATATCAGAGTCTGAATTTATAGGCAATTTATCTGGTAGAAGTACAAGTAAACTCTTCCATACTTTTGAACTTGTTAAAGGTCCGTTCCAGTGCTATGATGGCATCCTGATTCCATTAGTTCATTTTATTAGATGCTTATTGTCTATTAATATCCTCCTATTTCTTTACTTTACATGCAAAAGGTCAACACAGCTATTTTACTTTTCTTCTTAGGAGATTCCCATTATCCTACATTGGATCCTGCTCTGAATCCTATCCTTTCAATCTCTACTTTTCTGGCATTGATAACTCAAATGGTGTATGCTTTATTCCAGATGTTATTTCTCATAAATCAGGCTGGAGGGACAAAGCCTCTTCTTCTTTGAGGTGGCCCTTCAGCTGCAGGCCCCATTCCCTCCCCTCCACCCCAAGCTTTTCTTGTTTACTATAGTCTACGGAAAACTGCATTACTCCCAGATCTCCTCGGACTTTCCAAATCTCCCACAGAATTCCTAGGTTTGATAATGTTTCTCACTACATAGAGAGTATATATTATTTTCCAACTGGATTACATTTGGTTGTTTTCTTTGTGTCTAATCTGAATATTAGTGTGATACAGTACAGTCCTGATACCAAAGTCTAGAAGACATGGGTTAAAATGATAATTCTGTCATTAGTTGTGTGACCTTGAGTAAATCAGTTAATCTTTTTTAGCTTCAGAAATCTCTCTGCAGAGGTTTTTCACCAGGAGTTCAGTAACCTTTTTTTGTGTGTGTTTCAGATATTGTGATAACTATGATTTCAATAGAATTGATTTACTTAACAATTTTATGTATAGGGTGTCCCCAAAATCTTGTGTAGTTTTAAGTTTGAATAGCTTTAGAAGTATAAATACTATAAACTTAGAGAAAAGTGTCATTTGAAAGTTGAATTATGTTTCCTTTACATTTATTTGGGTTTTTTTAAAATAAATTTTGGATAATGAATATATACATACATACATTATACACACAAAGATGCATTGTGTGTGCAACAGTCTCAGGATGACACTTTCTCAGTCTAGTAGATTTGTCATGGGGAACCTCTACAGCCAGGTGCTCAGCCTGGAGTCCTCCCAAGTTCAAATCTGACCTCAGACATTTACTAGCTGGGTGACCCTGGGCAAGTCATTTAACCCTGTTTGCCTCAGTTTCCTCATCTCTCAAATGAGTTGGAGAAGGAAATGGCAAACCACTCCAGTATCTTTGCCAACAAAACCCCAAATGGGTTTCACAATTCAAAAATCATTAAAAAACAACAATTTCTTGTTTCATCTGATCTATGTCCATCAGACTTTTTTATTGTGGGATCAAGGGAAAACTGCATTGTAACAATAAAAAGCTCATCCAATCATCATTGGATGAGCTTAAGGCTAGGATTATAAATATAGTCCTTTCCAGTTACTGAACAGCAGTTGATGTGATTTTTTTATAAAGTTCAAAAATCAACTAGTGTGATAGAATATGGTAGTTATATTGAGTTTTAATAAGAAAATTCAATATCTTAACATTTTAAATAGTTAACCTTTCAAATATTTTTGTAAGTTTGTAACATGTATACTTCAGAACTTATTAAAGCTTAAAACTTCACTGAGTCTTTTCTGAGAAGGGGTCTATGTGCTCCATTAGCTCTCTAAAGGTTAAGAATCCCACCATGGGACTATAAGTAATAGACAAGCGAAACTGACATTTGGACAAATTTCAGCTCTTCTAAGGTTGACAGACAAGGTCCAGCTTTCTTCCAAAATCCCACATTAGTCTTCACCATGTTCATTTCTAAGCTAGTTATTCAGGAATTGAAGCATCTTTCTATTGAAGCAACAATAGAAACAATAGTTAAGTTCTTAAGCCAACCCTCAAAGTTTATTTAATTTAGAATACAGTTGAGCTATATACCAATGGTGGTACAGAAAGAAACCACTCTTCAGAATATCATTTCATGAGGGATTTTTTCTCCAAGTTCCAAATAGAAATGCCAAATTCAACCATTTAGTTGACAAATATTTGTTAAACAGCACAGAACAATGGTTTGGCTAGTGGAAGCTTTTGGTAGGATACAGTCCCTACTCTCATAGAGTCTAAATCTAACAGGGAGATGTAATACAAATAATACAAGTAACTAAGATATTGATGAGTGTCATGGGTCATGTTCTACATGAATATACAGAAGAACATGGTTAAAAATTGTATATGTTGAGAAAGCATGAGTGAGTTGCCATCTGCCCTAGCAAAAGAAGTTTCAGTGAGATCACAATCCACAAAAACAATGAAGTATGTGTTGTTAAGTGACCACACAAATGATAAGAGTGTTATATGTGAAGTCTGTGGCCAAAGAAAAAGTTAGTAGAGGCTGAGAAGAATAAATAAAGGCTTCATGGACTTAGTG